>NC_084615.1:72248615-72428615 GCF_033978795.1 Nerophis ophidion | reverse complement strand
GGAGGGAACCCACGCATTCACGGGGAGAACATGCAAACTCCACACAGAAAGATCCCGAGCCTGGATTTGAACCCAGGACTGCAGGAACTTCGTATTGTGAGGCAGACGCACTAACCCCTCTGCCACCGTGAAGCCCATTTTGTAATTACATATTATATAAATATGTAAATATGATATAAATATGTACATAAAGTGTTGTAATTATATTCCAACTCTGCGTTCTTCTTGGTCATTGCCGCCGCAAGAATATAATAATAAAAAATTTTTTTTAAGTGAAATTCCCTCCCGTTCCTCGCGCCCCACCTGTCATGTCTCTATTCCCCACAGGTGGGGCCCGCCCCACACTTTGAGAAACCCTGCACTATGCTGTGACATTTTATTGTATTTTCATTTAAATACATTTGTCTTTGAGTTGCAAAAAAAAACAAACTGTCCAGTTGCTTATGCCCTCGATGAGGACAAGCGGTATATACATACTTGCCAACCCTCCCGGGTATTCCGGGAGACTCCCGAAATTCAGCCCCTCTCCCGAAAACCTCCCGGGACAAATTTTCTCCCGAAAATCTCTCGAAATTCAGGCGGAGCTGAAGGCCACGCCCCCTCCAGATCCATGCGGACCTGAGTGAGGACAGCCTGTTTTCACGTCCGCTTTCCCACATTATAAACAGTGTGTCTGCCCAATGTGTGTTTACTGTTGGGCAGTTTCATTAACGTCCTCCCAGCCTGGTAATAACACACAACAACAGCAGTCACGTTTACGTCTACCGTAAGGCAGTTCGTCTGCCGTAAACAGCATGTGACACTCTTAAACATGACAATACTGCCATCTACTGTACATGCAACACAACACCTCCAGGCAACTTCAACCCTTTACTAATCCTCCTCCATTCACATCCCATCACCCCGGATTGTACATAACCTAATGTAAATAATCAAATGTATTTCTAATGTATATATTTGTTCTTATGCTATGTGAACTCACTATGTTCTCTGCTGGCTGTACATATCCTACTAAGTAAGACCTACACTGTTTTAATGTCCATTTCTCTGTTGATGCAATTGTTGATGACTGAAGTACTGATATCAACCAAAGCTCCTCATCCCACCCCCCGGATTGTAAATCATTCAATGTATATACTATGATGATTAACTTGTGTGATGACCTGCACTCCATCAATATTTCAAGAATAACATTTCAAACACACACTACTATGGACAGCACAGTAGTACAGGGGTTAGTGCGTGTGCCTCACAATACAAAGGTCCTGAGTTCAATCCCGGGCTCGAGATCTTTCTGTGTGGACTTTGCATGTTCTCCCCGTGACTGTGCGGGTTCCCTCCGGGTACGGGACGGACGGTACAAATGGATGGATGGTTAGCTTCAGAATAACAATGTTATTAAGAAGAATAAGAGACTTATTATACTCTAAAAATGTTGGTCTTACTTAAAAATCCATCCATCCATTTTCTACTGCTTCTTCGTTAATGCATGCATTTAGTTGTATTCAGTGTTAAAAAAAATATTATATGGCTCTCACGGAAATACATTTTAAAATATGTGGCTTTCATGGCTCTCTTAGCCAAAAAGGTTTCCGACCCCTGCTTTAACCACTAGAACATTGAGTAGATGAACATTTTCAAAAAAGTCCTCCTCTCTGTCCAATACCACATGAAAGCGGTAAGTTTTCGGCGTCTTATTTGTCCAGCTTCCATACTTGTTTTTATACATTTTGCAAGAAATACATTGACGGCCAACTCCGTAGCTTGCTAACTTGTGCAGGCTAGCTTTCTGAGACTCTTATTTTGTTAGCGCAGGCAGAATGAAGCAGGGTTTTTATTGCGAAGACGGCAACTGTGCAGTCTGTCTTTAGGGTTTTGACAGCAGGTACGGCGCGAGAGTGTTGAAATAAAAAGTGTTCTCGCCCTCCTCTCGGTCATGTTTTCTTAATAATGATCTGGCAGTAGCCAGCGTCATCTCAGAAGACCTTCCGTGAATGTCAAAAAAAGTGATGAAAGTGACGTCATAGTAATTTTTATGATTTTTGTTTTTTTTAATGCTTGGTTTGCGATCGACTGACACACCCTCCACGATCGACCGGTAGCTCGCGATCGACGTAATGGGCATCCCTGCTCTAGAACTAGAGCTGGGCGATATTGCCTTTTTTTAATATCGCAATATTTTTTTACCATATCGATATATATTACGATATTTTGCCTTGGCCTTGAATGAACACTTGATGCATATAATCACAGCAGTATGATGATTCCATGTGTCTACATTAAAATATTCTTCTTCATACTGCATTAATATATGCTACTTTTAAACTTTCATGCAGAGAGGGAAATAACAACTAAGTCAATTGAACAAAAGTGTATTTATTAAAGTTATTAAGCAATGGCACAAACATTCAAGTCATTTCCAAAACATAACGTGCAAGATTGTCAGAGACATTTTAAGTGTCAAATAAAAATGAGCTGCATAATAGGAAATCAAATAGTATTCATCCTTCACTATGTGGTATGTTACTAAGGTTATGAAATTCTCTTCATTCTCTAGCGAGTGACTTTTCAAACGATGCTACATATTAGCAGTAATGCTACCTTTTATAGCAACGCCTTTTCCCCCTACACTTGACAAACTACGGTTGTCTTTTCGACATATTCCCACTTGAAGCCAAACCACCGCCAGACGATGGAAACCCTGCTGTTTTTATTGGGAATTAAGTCTTCCTTCATTTGTTACCAGATCTGCAGCATCTTTCTGTCGTACGGCTACGTTAGCAGCTAACGTTAGCACGACGCTACCTCTGTCCTGCGAGGGCGTGTATGTAACGTGTGACGTGACAGTTTGTAAGAATGTGTGCTTGCTTGTCTGTGAGAAGAAGAGACAGGAAAGAGCGAGGAGAGCCTGAAGTGTACGCCCGCAGCTAAAAGTCCTGCGTGAGAACGTCTACTCGAATATTATGATATAGTCATTTTCTATATCGCACAGAGAAAAACCCCAGATATATCGTACATATCGATATATCGCCCAGCCATATCTAGAACTACAACTGGTTCAGAATGAACAGTGTTGGGATTGTAATCACCCAAATATGATTAGCAGCTTAGTAGACAGCCGTCAACGTTGTGGCTCGGAGAGCGAACGCAGGCGACAAGTTGATCGCCTCAGCTTGGCGTTCAGGCAATAGGAACAGGAAGCACCTGCGGCTGAGGCGAGCATTCAAAAAATTTTGTTTGGATCATATCTTTCTTGATATTTCATGAAATAAACGCAGAAGTGGGCTTCACGGTGGCAGAAGGGTTAGTGCGTATGCCTCACAATACGAATGTCCTGCAGTCCTGGGTTCAAATCCAGGCTCGGGATCTTTCTGTGTGGAGTTTGCATGTTCTCCCCGTGAATGCGTGGGTTCCCTCCGGGTACTCCGGCTTCCTCCCACCTCCAAAAACATGCACCTGGGGATAGGTTGATTGGCAACACTAAAATTGGCCCTAGTGTGTGAATGTGAGTGTGAATGTTGTCTGTCTATCTGTGTTGGCCCTGCGATGAGGTGGCAACTTGTCCAGGGTGTACCCCGCCTTCCGCCCGATTGTAGCTGAGATAGGCGCCAGGGCCCCCCGCTACCCCAAAAAGGGAATAAGCGGTAGAAAATGGATGGATGGATGGATAAACGCAGAAGTGATATATTGATGCAAACATGAATGTTTTAAACCCTGATTTCCACACTTTTGCGGAAATTGCACATGCTTAAATAAATATATTGGTGTGCAAGGAGGGAAACTCTGAACTCAATCCTGGCGGGAAGAGGAATCCAAGGATGGGAGTAATGTGCTCGTGTTTGCACACTCAGTGCTTTGGATGTATTGGAGCCGCTGCAGGCTTTTGCTCGGCGTCCCCATGAGAAGACTGTAGTCCAGCCTGGAGGAGATGAAGGCATGGACCAGCTTTGTAGCATTGAGAAGGGGGAGGAGATTAGAAATGTTGCGGAGGTGGTAGGGAGAGGTCTTGTGGGATTCAAAGGCAAGTTTGGGGTCCATTTTCACGCCAAGATTAGTGACTGCTAGTGAGAGAGGGATATTGGAGCCAGAAAAGGTGACGGTTATAAATAATTATTTAGTTAGTGCAGGAATAATGCTAACAAGTTGTATTTTGTCACAAACTAGTACTTTACATTAGATTACTTTTCCATCCATTTTTCTACTGTTTGTCTGTTTCGGGGTCACGGACCGTAGATGGTAAAATCCCTAAATTCCTTGCAATAGCTTGTTGAGAAATGTTGTTCTAAAACTGTTCGACAATTTGCCTACAAAGTAGTGACCCTCGCCCCATCCTTGTTTGTGAATTACTTAGCATTTCATGGAAGCTGCTTGTATACCCAATTATGGCACCCACCTGTTCCCAATTAGCCTGCACACCTGTGGGATGTTCCAAATAAGTTTTTGATGAGCATTCCTCAACTTTATCAGTATTTATTGCCACCTTTTCCAACTTCTTGGTCACGTGTTGCTGGCATCAAATTCTAAAGTTAATGATTATTTGCACAAAAAAAATGTTTATCAGTTTGAACATCTAATATGTTGTCTTTGTAGCATATTGAAGTGAATCATATTTATATAGCGCTTTGTCTCTAGTGACTCAAAGCGCTTTACATAGTGAAACCCAATATCAAATTTTTACATATAAACCAGTGTGGGTGGCACTGGGAGCAGGTGGGTAAAGTGTCTTGCCCAAGGACACAACGGCAGTGACTAGGATGGCGAAAGCAGGGATCGAACCTGCAACCCTTAAGTTGCTGGCACGGCCACTCTACCAACCGAGCTATACCGCCTCATATATTCAACTGAATATGGGTTGAAAATGATTTGCAAATCATTGTATTCCGTTTATATTTACATTTAACACAGTTTCCCGACTCATATGGAAACGGGGTTTGTATGTACGATCCCTGCTGGTATCGTATCAGATCAATATCGGTATCAGACAATACTCAAGGCTCAAATATCAGTATCGTATCAGAAGTGAAAAGTCCTGGACATCTCTAAAGCTCACACAATCATTGACGGCACGTCTGCAAGGCAAACTAGTTGTTATTCATCTTTGTTATCACAGGAACGTCCTTATTTGCCTTTAAACCTGAAAGGCAGTTTTAATTGGCAAACGCAATCTACTATTGAAAAAAAAAACATTTTTTTAGCTCACAACCATTACATAAGAATCCACCAAGGGAGTGAGGAAATGACTGATATAATTAATTAACTGCCACTCTCTAAAAAAACGCAATGCCTCTGATGCTTTCTGACCAATGATATGAGGAAATGATGTCCGTATTCCCATAATAATAAACATATTGTTAAATGAATACCGTATTTTTCGAACAATAAGTCGCAGTTTTTTTCAGTTTGCGACATATACGGCGCGAATTATGTGTGAAATTATTAACACATTACCGTAAAATATCAAATAATATTATTTAGCTCATTCACGTAAGAGACTAGACGTATAAGATTTCATGGGCTTTAGCAATTAGGAGTGAGAGATTGTTTGGTAAACGTATAGCATGTTCTATATGTTCTGACTCTTACCATAATATGTTACGTTAACATACCAGGCACCTTCTCAGTTGGTTATTTATGCCTCATATAACCTACACTTATTCAGCCTGTTGTTCACTATTCTTTATATATTTTAAATTGCCTTTCAAATGTCTATTCTTGGTGTTGGGTTTTATCAAATAAATTTGCGACTTATATATGTTTTTTTCCTTCTTTATTATGCATTTCCGGCAGGTGACGTATACTCCGAAAAACACGGTACTTATGTTGGCAGTGTCAAAAACTGACCCTCGTATTTATAAAAACAGATTTTTAATACAGCCCTTGTATTGGAGCTCTAGTAGTGCAGGTGTACCTAATGTTGTGACCAGTGAATGTATTTACTGACGAAGGTTTCCCTGTGAAGAAGGTCTGAGATGTTACAGTGGGCGAGAAAAAGATCTACTTCAACAAGAATGACTTACAGCACAGACAAAGCATGAATCATGCCAACTGTAGCCCAAAGCTTCCAGAAAGCGATCCCCGGCATCGATCTTGAAGTCGCAGCCGTGACATTTGGTTCCAAACATCTTTTCATAATCTGAAAACAGAAAGAAAGAGGAGATGGTAGGCAGACTTTTAGAGGGTAAGAAGGTTTCTATGACCTTCTAAGAGGTCCTTATCACCTTATTTCAACACCACTCGACCATCACACTTGGTTCTTTGCGCTGCTTTCATCCTCTGGACAAGTACCCGCCTGATGAAGACGACACTCCAAGTCGTTTTTACACTTAAGCGCTTTTGTTCAGTCACCGAGGGAGGATTAAGGCGGAGGGCGAGCTGGATTGGTTCACCATGGTCGTCTACCATTACGACACAAGAGCTGCACCGTCCCTTAAAAGAGGCCGAGTCAGCGCGGCTGCACTAAAAGGTATTAAACGTTCTACGTGAGCGACATGAGGGCTGCCATTAAGCAGCATGCCAGCTAAATCAGAGAAGATTTATTACACAAACAGAGCAGTGGCAGGATTTGCTCCTGGGAGGTTTTACTTGTGTCTGTGTTTTCCCATGTTGGTTTAGTTCCTGCATGTCTAGCGCTCTCATTTTTGTTCTACTTCTTGTTTAGTGTTGCGTCCTTCAGTGACTTTACCATCTCTCCTCAGCCCCGTTCTCCTCACCCGAGTTATGGATTAGCAGACCCACCTGCTTGTGATCACTAATCAGAGGCGTTTCTATGCCAGCCTCAATGCAAAAACTGACATCTAAGTAAGATGAAATATCTCAAATAAGAGTGATATTTGCTTATTTTCTGTCTGATAAGATAATTCTTCTCACTAAACAGATTTTAAGTTAGTGTTTTACATCGTTTTAAGTGTTTTGGTTCTTAATGATCTCAGTAAGATATTACATCTTGTTGCTGAGATGTTATGACCTATATTGAGTAAAACAAGCTTGAAACTACAATATTAAAAGTTGCAAAGCTGTGTCATCAACACTCCCAAGTATAAAACTACTTTTTTTAAAGTAATAATTTCTAATTTCAAGCATGAAAAAAAAATCATGACTTTGACACAATTGTGTTTCATAATTAAAACAGATGACAGCCAAATGAACCGCTGTTTTATTTTCAATGAAACAATAGAAATTAGGTACTCCTATAGTAGTACAGCTGGCACAGCATAGTAAACTGTCAGTTAACATTTAAACATTCAACATTTCTAACAATTTTGAACAGTAAAGTTTCATGCACATTCAGATAAATTCTTCAAAATTACAATTTAACATTTTTTTAGCCGGGGGGCCGGGCTGTATGAATGCGCACTAATTGACTGAAAGAGCACGCACTTGGCGCGATGTCATATTGTCAATGGAAAAAGGCATTTTTATACCATATGAATGGCCTGAGAGGTTAGGAAACCCCGAAAGTAACAAGCGCTTGCCTTGTTGCCTTTCCATTAATCCATCCATCCATCATTTTCCGCTTATCCGAGGTCGGGTTGCGGGGGCAGCAACCTAAGCAGGGAAGCATGAATTGATTAACGTGGACCCCGACTTAAACAAGTTGAAAAACTTATTCGGGTGTTACCATTTAGTGGTCAATTGTATGGAATATGTACTGTACTGTGCAATCTACTAATAAAAGTATCAATCAATCAATCAAAGCACAGACTTCCCTCTCCCCAGCCACTTCGTCTAGCTCTTCCCGGGGGATCCCGGGGCGTTCCCAGGCCAGCCGGGACACACAGTCTTCCTAACATGTCCTGGGTCTTCCCCGTGGCCTCCTACCGGTTGGACGTGCCCTAAACACCTCCCTAGGGAAGCGTTCGGGTGGCATCCTGACCAGATGCCCGGGCCACCTAATCTGGCTCCTCTCGATGTGGAGGAGCAGCGGCTTTAAGAAAAATAAATTAGTTTTTGCTACAAGTTTGCTCGTTTCAAGAAATGCAATGCCGTATGTCAATATAATGGCACTAGTATTTACTTCATTCAAGAATATTTTTCAACATATTGAGCAAAAAGGTCTCTATTTTTTTTCCTACCAAGAAAAGTGCACTTGTTATTCGTGAGTATATAATTTTAAGGTATTTTTGGGTTCATTGAGGTTAGCTAATTTTACCTGTTTTTGAAAGTCTTGACAAGCCAAATTTTCTTGTTCTATTGGCAGCTAATTTTGCTTAGTTCAAGTAAAATACCCCTCATTTTTGTATTTTTTTCTCTTGTTTTTGAGCACTGACTTTTTGCAGTGGGATCTTCAGTTAACGTTGGTCATGTTTGTTTCACATTTGCTTTGCTCATGCCATGCCTTGCTCAGGATATGATGCATTGCTTCATGTGTACCTGTTGCGCTAGTGATGCTAGTTAAAGACATTCTTACCCGTACGTCGCCCGATGTGATGCGAAACCGTGACGCAGAGCGCATAAAAATATACCCACAGAGTACTGAGCGACTGAAGTTCATTCACACGCATTCATGACTCAGACCAATAATAGAGTTTAGCTTGATATTTAAAAAATATACATGGAAATAATTCCTGCAGGCTGGATATTTTCCTCCAAAACACAGCTGCACGTGAATGTCACTGCACCTAATGTGGCGTGACATCCTTTTAAAGAGCACAAAGAGTGCAAATTCTTTAGTCACAAGTTGTGACAGAGGCTGTTGCCCTTGTCTGCGTGCTCGGAGCCATTAGCAGATTTGCACAAGACAAAATGTGTCAGATATGTTCTCATGCTAGGATTTTTCTGTCAAATATTCTCTCCCTATAACTATATACTGCAATACTGTATTAATTGTGTTGTTCAAGCAATTAACACTATGAGTTAATTAAGTTTCTGTGTGCTTTTTCTGCTTCTTTTGTATGTGCAGTCAACGCTTATTTCAGGGCTGTCAAAGCTAAAGCGCTAACGTTAATTTCTTATAACAGCACTATTTTTTTTTGATGTGCCACCAACTTGCCAGGGTGGATGTGTGACCGTGGGTCCTAACTAAAAAAGCGTGGAAAAATTACCGGCGGCGTAGCCACAAGCGAGAAAAAAACACCGAGCATGAAGACTGAGGAAGCACCCCGGTGACACACACACACACACACACACACACACACACACACACACACACAGCCAAGCATTTTTGAGAGAGTATGTTTGTGTGTTTTGTTTTGAACTGTTTAAAAAGCACGTTTAACAAACAAACATTTGCATGGCAATCGAATTGTCCAGTCCTATGTTGATAATACAAACAAAACATATTAAAGAAAAAAAACTTCTGTGAATATCTCAATGAATTATGAGTTAACAACAGACACAGTGTAATTAATCGCGATTAAATATTATCATTGTGTGACAGCCCTAATTAAATTAAGCAGGCTATTACAAGAATAGTGTGGCATGTTGGCATAGCTGGGTTTGTTGCAGTTTCTCTCCTGTTTTGTATTGAATGATATCGCTATAAGCCGTCTACACCGGGAGTTATGCAGGGATAACAAATTATAATAAAAATGGAGAACATCCATCCATTTCCTGCCACTTGTCCCTTTTAGGGTCGCGGGGGGTGCTGGAGCCTATCTCAGCTGCATTCGAGCGGTAGGCGAGGTACACACTGGACAAGTCGCCACCTCATCGCAGGGCCAACACAGATATACAACATTCACACTCCCTTTTACACACTATGGCCAAATAATCATTTATAATAAATTAATATGAATTATAGTATAAAAAGCTTAAATTATTAAGCTATTTTTAGGGATGTCCGAAAATATCGGCAGTTAGATATCGGCCGATAAATGCTCTAAATTGTAATATCGGAAATTGTCTGTATCGGTTTCAAAATATTATCGGTATCTGTTTCAAAAAGTAAAATGTATGACTTTTTATAACGCCGCTGTGTACACGGAAGTAGGGAGAGGTACATAGCACCAATAAACCTGAAAGGCACTGCCTTAACATGCCGGCATAGTCTACAGCTAAACACACACACAAGTGAATGCAAGGCATACTTGGTCAACAGCCATACAGGTCACACTGAGGGTGGCCGTATAAATAACTTTAACACTGTTACAAATATGCGCCACACTGTGAACCCACACCAAACAAAAATGACAAACCCATTTTGGGAGAACATTCACACCGTAACAAAAACACAACAGAATAAATACCCAGAACCCCTTGCAGCACTAACTATTCCGGGACGCTACAATATACACCCCCGCTAGCCCCTATCTCCCACTTCAACCCCCTCCAACAAAGACAGCATGTCCCAAATTCAAAGCTGCTGTTTTGAGGCATGTTAAAAAAAATAATGCACTTTGTGACTTCAATTTTTGGCAGTGCCATGTTGGCATTTTTATCCATAACTTGAGATGATTTATTTTGGAAAACCTTGTTGCATTGTTTAATGCATCCAGCGGGGCATCACAACAAAATTAGGCATAATAATGTGTTAATTCCACGACTGTATATATCAGTATCGGTTGATATCGTAATCGGTAATTAAGAGTTGGACAATACATCGGATATCTGCAAAAAAGCCATTATCGGACATCTCTAGCTATTTTGCAGTACTAGTTTTGTTTTTCCTGCCCTCAAATCATCTTCCAAAAGCAATATGAATATTGTTCTTTGTCCTCTACACTTTTAAAGTCATGTTTAGACTCATGAGTCCAATTTCCACACATGAGATCAGCTCACAGAACACGAGGAAAACTTTGTGTTTTTTAACCTTATAACATCACTTTTCATTTGTATGCAGGCTGCTAAGCCTTAATGGTGAGTGCAGTGTGGATCGTCACCTCTCTCGCAGTAAGGTTCTCCCTCCTCCATGTAGAAGGCCTGGTTCCTAATAGGAGCCTTGCAGGCTGCACACTTGAAACACTGAACATGGTAGGTCATCTTCAGGGCGTGCATGATTTCCTGATGAGGCACAACAAGCTTGTAAATCTTTTATTAACACCTCAGCTACAGCATGCATGCCTTTACATCTTTGAGGGCCCCTTTAAGACAGCAGCACCTGCTAAGACGTTAGGTTTTAGGATCAGGAAAGTGCCAGCTCTGTACTCTTACCCCAGTGATCTTCTTTTTGCACTTTGCACAGTTTGGTGCATAGCGGTTATCGTGGCACTTGGTGCAGAAGACAGAACCTCTCTCCTCAAAGAAGCCGCCTTCCTCCAGGACCACCTTGCACTGCGAACATGTGAATTCCTCAGGGTGCCAAGAGCGTCCCAAGGCCACCAGGTAGCGACCCCTGAAGAACATGACAGGAAAAATGGGAAGTGAAGCTTTCCCTTTGAGGGAAATAATACCAAACACTGGAAATCTTTTAGTAAGCATCGGAAAGGGCTTTATAAATTCATTGCTGCAGACAATCACACTGCAAAAAGTCAGTGTTTAAAAACAAGAAAAAAAAATCAATAAATAAATTTGGGGTATTATATTTTAACTAGGGCTTCACGGTGGAAGAGGCGTTAGTGTGTCTGCCTCACAATACGAAGGTCCTGAGTAGTCAGGGTTCAATCCCGGGCTCGGGATCTTTCTGTGTGGAGTTTGCATGTCCTCCCCGTGAATGCGTGGGTTCCCTCCGGGTACTCCAGCTTCCTCCCACTTCCAAAGACATGCACCTGGGGATAGGTTGATTGGCAACACTAAATTGGCCCTAGTGTGTGAATGTGAGTGTGAATGTTGTCTATCTGTGTTGGCCCTGTGATAAGGTGGCGACTTGTCCAGGGTGTACACCGCCTTCCGCCCGATTGTAGCTGAGATAGGCGCCAGCGCCCCCAAAGGGAATAAGCGGTAGAAAATGTATGGATGGATATTTGAACTAAGCAAAATTATCTGCCAATAGAACAAGAAAATTCGGCTTGTCAAGACTTTCCAAAACAAGTAAAATGAGCTAACCTCAATAAAACCAAAAATACCTTAAAAAAGGTAAATTCTCACTAATAACAAGTGCACTTTTCTTGGAAGAAAAAAAGAGAGCTTTTTGCTCAATATGTTGAAAAATATTCTTAAATGAAGTAAATGCTAGTGCCATTATCTTGATATAATGATACAGTATGCGCTCGGCATCATGATTTTTTTTCATGCTTGAATTAAAAAATTATTACTTTGAAAAAGTAGTTTTATACTTGTGAGTGTTAATGACACAGCTTTGCATCAGTTGATATTCTAGTTTCATGCATGTTTTACTAAATATACCGGTAAGTCATAAAATCTCAGCAACAAGCTGTAATATCTTACTAAGATAATTTAGAACCAAAACCCTTAAAACAAGTAAAACACTAATATAAAATCTGCTTAGTGAGAATAATTATCTTATGAAACAGAAAATAAGCAAATATCACTCTTATTTGAAATATTTAATCTTACTTAGATATCAGTTTTTGGAGTGCACAATGTAGCCCACAATGCCACAGGACACCTACTGGATAGTTATATTGTATTCCAGTGGGTAAATTGAAGAAAGTCTGTATTCTACCTAGTGGAGAATAATTCCGATTCCAATTGAAATCTGTAACAATACGTACTAATGTGCCATATTTGGAATATTGTCGTTACTGTGAGCCAAGTATTGTGTAAAGTATTGTGAGGTATCGTAAGATTCCCAGCTGTACCCTCAAGTACTGTAATGAACACAAAAAAAACTACCTATGTAAGTTACATACCAAGAAAACTACACTACTTTCTGTTTGATATGCTTTTAATAATAACATATTATGAGACAATTAGTCATAATTTATTTTCAAAAATTGCAACCGGAAATGGAATACAGTTTCCGCAGAGCAATCTAATAGACGCAGCAATGTAGATGAACAGAATTCCTCAAAGGACTTTTCATAATAATATAAAAAATGCTAATTAAAATCCATAGGGCTTAATCTCAAATGCCCCAGAAGCCAAAGAAAAACGGCATACTGTATTTCCTTGAATAGCCGCCGGGCATGTAATATGCACCTGCCTTGAATTGCTGCCAGGTTTATCTCGCTCCCCAAATTAACAAGCGCATGCTAACGTCAAATTTGTGACGTCACGAGTGACGCTTCCACTGCCGTCTTTATCAAAATGGCGGAGGATTTTTTTTTGCTCTTACTCTTTGTAAACCAGGGGTCTTGTTCCACAGCCATACAGATCACACTAATGGTTGTTATATAAAACAACTTTAACACTCTTAATAATATGCGCCACACTCTGTGAACCCACACCAAACACATTTCAGGATAACATTGGCTCTGTAACACATTATAAACGCAACCTAACACTTACCCAGAATGCAATGATTGGTTGATACTTTTATTAGTAGATTGCACGGTTCAGTACATATTCCGTACAATTGACCACTAAATGGTAACACCCGAATAAGTTTTTCAACTTGTTTAGTCGGGGTCCACGTTAATCAATTCCCGGCATTATGGGTAATCCCTATGCTGCGTTTATAATGTGCCACAGAGCCACTGCTCTCCAGAAATGTGCTTGGTGTGGGTTCACAGAGTGTGGCGCACACCAGCAAGAGTGTTAAAGCTGCCTACACCACAAACAGTGTAAAAGGTATGGCTGTTGACCAAGTATGCATTGCAATCTTGTATAAAAAGCAGTGAAATGCATGCGTCCGGCCGTCACGCAGACAGCATGGTGTAAAAGTGGGCTCTATGACATGCTGTAGAGCAGTAGTCCCCACCCACCGGGCCGCAGACGCAGAATAATGTTTTATCATTAATTTTTTTTTTAATCACACTCAAATTTTTACTGCATGCCATTGGTAAGCGCAGGGGTGAGAAGAGGTTTTAAAATTATTAGCGCCTTTTTACTTTTACCGCATGCTTTGAATAAGCGCAGGAGTGAGAAGAGGTTTTAAATTAATTAGCGCCCCGGCGGCTATTCAAATCATGATTACTAGACAGTTTGAATGGCAAACTATAGGGCAGTTTGTTATGGTCTGAATTGAGTGATGATGGTCCAGACCGCAGCATACAGAGAGAGCAGGCAAAGTGAAGGTAAAAACCCTTTAATTAGGGAGAACGCCACAAAAAAGTGCAGCAGGGAAGTGCACTAAAAGCAACAAAGCACAGGAAGTAGGGGCAAAGCTATGCAGCAGGTTTAGGGACAAAGAAAAGGATCCAGCATTGTCCAGAGGACAGGGATGGCATAAGATTTGACATCCACAGCTGTGTCGTCTGACTGCCAATCAGGAAACAATCAGACGGAAAATAATGCAAAATACAGAAAACTAATAATACATTTTAAACTGTCATGTGAGAACATGACACACTATGTATAAAGACGTGATTATTTCTGTTTTAACTATGAAAATAGTACTTAAAAAAGAAATAATCATTTTAATAAGTATTTCCCTTTAAAAAGTGTGAGAGTGATCACTATCAATCAATGTTTATTTATATAGCCCTAAATCACAAATGTCTCAAAGGACTGTACAAACCATTACGACTACGACATCCTCGGAAGAACCCACAAAAGGGCAAGGAAAACTCACACCCAGTATGTACAGAAAGCTAATGTATCCCAGAGGTGTCATATACTCAATAAAAATTATATTAACTTCGCCTTCATTGTCAGCTTCAGTATTTTTTTTTACATAAAAAATGTCTTACCTGATTATTTTGTTGCAGGCGCCACACACAGGGGTCCTCCCGCTGTCTCCGGGCGCCTGCTGCGCTGCCTGAAGGATAGAGCTGCGGTTTTGCATGGGTGTCGGCTGAACGGGCTGCTGGTGCTGCGTCACCACCGTGCTCGTCTTGTCTGGGCGAAAGCGATCTGCAAAGTGTTGGTCTGTCACCCATGGAGGTCGAGAGGAAGGAGCTGGGGCGCCAACTGCTGCAGACGCAGTCTTGGATCCTGTGTTTTGAAATGAAAACCCACCATGATTTGTACTGAACTGTGACGTTGGACACTTTCACTAAATTAGAGGCGGGTGGTTGAATATATACAGCATCTCTCCAGATGTCCAATGTGACACTTGGATGAGTTGATGTTGATCCTCATGCGTGGACACTTAATAAAAATGTTTTAGCACATTCTGCGTGCCGCTATAACGCATCAACAGGAGCAGAGACTCACCATCTGGTTTATTGGCTGTCTGGGCCTTGGCAGGTGATGGAGTTGGCTCTAGGCTGTGGAGTTAAGATGACTTATTAGAAAAAAGTAAACAGCACTCAGTAACAATGAATGTCATGCTTGTTTGGATATTTCCATATGCAGTGTTGGCCACATGTTACCTTTAAAGTGTGTGTTATCCTGAATATTAAATATAAAGCGTGAAAATCAGAAGAAAACAATGGGTGTCATTTACCAAAAACCCTCCTCATGCACTTAGTTAAGAAGATGATGTTATTCAACATAAATCCATTCATTTTACAGTGGAAAATTGGCATTATTTTGCAGTATTTAGATCAGGGGTCACCAACCTTTTTGAAACCAAGAGCTAATTCTTGGGTACTGATTCATGCGAAGGGCTACCAGTTTGATACACACTTAAATAAATTGCCAGAAATAGCCAAGTTGCTCAATTTACCTTTAACTCTACGTTGTTATTAATCATTAATGATATTTATCTGTGTGGATACAATGATCATCTTAATGATTTCTCACAATAAATATATATTTTTGATAACATATTTTAAATAGGTTAAAATCCAATCTGTGATTTGTTAGAATACATAGCAAATTGGACCAAGCTATATTTATAACAAAGACAAATCATTATTTCTTCTAGATTTTCCAGAACAAAAATTTTAAAAGAAATTCAAAAGACTTTGAAATAAGATTTAAATTTGATTCTACAGATTTTCTAGATTTGCCAGAATATTTTTTTTTATTTTAATCATAAATTTGAAGAAATATTTCACAAATATTCTCCGTCGAAAAAACAGAAGTTAAAATGAAGAATTAAATTGAAATGTTTTTATTGTTCTTTACAATAAAAAATATATATATACTTGAACATTTATTTAAATTGTCAGGAAAGAAGAGGAAGGAATTTAAAAGGTAAAAAGGTATATGTGTTTAAAAATACTAAAATAACTTTTAAGGTTGTATTTTTTGTCTAAAATTGTCTTTCTGAAATTAATAAGAAGCAAAAGTAAAAAAAAAAAAATAATAATGAATTTATTTAAACAAGCGAAGACCAAGTCTTTAAAATATTTGCTTGGATTTTCAAATTCTATTGGACTTTTAGTCTCTCTTAGAATTGCTAGTAAATAAATACAATTTAAAAAATAGAGGCAGGCCTGGGAACGCCTCGGGATCCCCCGGGAGGAACTGGACGAAGTGGCTGGGAAGAAGGAAGTCTGGGATTCCCTGCTTAGGCTGCTGCCCCCGTGACCCAACCTCGGATAAGCAGAAGAAGATGGATGGATGGAAATAGAGGCAGCTCACTGGTAAGTGCTGCTATTTGAGCTATTTTTAGAACAGGCCAGCGGGCGACTCATCTGGTCCTTACGGGCTACCTGGTGCCCGCGGGCACTGCGTTGGTGACCCCGGATTTAAATAATCATATAATCATCATTTCAATATGTTATTGGTTATTTTACAAACAATTCGGTTTGACACCGCTGCAGTCTTGTGTCTCCATATGGGAAACAGGAACCTTTGCATGAAGAATTATACAGTATTCATGGACAGGTAGATAAAGCATACAGTATACATTCAGGAATGTCTGGAGCACGACATTAATTCTGACACTAGTTCTGGGCCATTCCACCAAACTGTTGAAATTTGCATTCTCAAGAAATAAAATGCATACATTCACAACAAAAATAATATAACATTCAAAACCTTTATTAGGAAAAGTTTCGTGCATGTTGATCTGATGGCATATTTATTAGATTAGTTCAAACTACCTTGAATTGTGAAAATGAAATTAGTTTTAGCCCGTCTTAACGTCCTAAAAATTACACTTGCGCAAATATAACAATCTAAATCCTACAGAAATGTCATAGTTTGTGCATATTTGTGTTACTTCATAGTTTATTTTCAACAACAATTTAAATCAACTTCACAGTATAGTCGTGACCTGGGTTTTCACTCACTCCTGTTACCCTTACATATTACGATTACAGTAACACATTCTGACAATATTTGAATGTTCCAAGTCACAAGGTCTACAGGAAGTTGCATCTCTGAGATCACCTGAAGGCCAAAAAAAGCCCAAAAGAACTCTTATTTTCTTGTATAGTTGATATTTCAAGTAAGACTAGGGGGTTAAAATCCCATCATAGTCCTGTTACTTAAATTACTTGTTTGCTTTTGAAATAAAAACAATTATGGAATCACTGCAATGGCTAAGGGTAAACATGCAACTAGCCTAATTTCCATGTCCCTATAGTTCATGTATTTGCTAATTCTATGCCAAAAACTCCATCCTATTACTTTCAGTCATGTTACTCTAATGAGTAGTCTTAGACATAGCAAACAAAAATGTTGCCTGAAAGGAGCCACGACACATTTTGAGTGGGGATGTTGCCACTGCTTATTCTACGTGATAACCATTGCCTAATAATGACTTTAAATGGCGACCCCAAATCCAAGTCCCTTCTGGCTAACACTGTATTTATCTTTAAATATGTATTTATTCGATTGATAAGTAACAAATGATACAAGCAATACGAAACTTCCCCACCCACAATTAACACAAATCCACCCCTTATCCCCCCTATCCTACATTTTCTTGCAACAAATTAGTCCAAGTGGCTGGCAATACGCAGCCTTCCTCTCAGTGCAAGCATCCATTCATCCATTTCCTACCGCTTAGGGCAGGGGTGCCCACACTTTTTCTGCAGGCGAGCTACTTTTCAATTGACCAACTCAGGGGATCTACCTCATTTATATATATCATTTATATTTATTTATTTATGAAAGAGACATTTTTGTAAACAAGTTAAATGTGTTTAATGATAATACAAGCATGTGTAACACATATAGATGTCTTTCTTTCACAAAGACAAGAATATAAGTTGGTGTATTACCTGATTCTGATGACTTGCATTGATTGGAATCAGACAGTAATGATGATAACGCCCACATTTTCAAATGGAGGAGAAAAAAAGTTGTCCTTTCTGTACAATACCACATGAAAGTGGTTGGTTTTTGGCATCTAATTCATCCAGCTTCCATACACTTTACAAGAAAAACATTGGCGGCAAATTCCGTAGCTTGCTTGATTGACATTCACGGCACCCGAGGGTCTTGTGAGATGACGCAGGCTGCTGCCAGTTCATTATTATGAAAAAATGACAGCGAGGAAGGCGAGAAACACTTTTTATTTCAACAGACTTTCGCGCCGTCCCTTCCGTCAAAACTCTAAAGGCCGACTGCACATTTCCTATCTTCACAATAAAAGCCCTGCTTCATGCTGCCTGCGCTAACAAGAGTCTCGGAAAGCTGGCGTGCACAAGTGATGTGCACGCTAGCTTTCTGAGGGATCGCTTGTGCACGCCAGTTTTCCGAGACTCTGTATTTAGTTAGCGCAGGCAGCATGAAGCAGGGCTTTTATTGTGAAGATAGGAAATGTGCAGTCGGCCTTTAGAGTTTTGACGGAAGGTACGGCGCGAGAGTCTGTTGAAATAAAAAGTGTTTCTCGCCTTCCTCTCGGTCATATTTTCATAATAATGATCTTGCAGCAGCCAGCGTCATCTCACAAGACCCTCCGGTACCGTGAATGTCATTTAAGTGACGTCTTGGTGAAGATTCCATCCATCCATCCATCATCTTCCGCTTATCCGATGTCGGGTCGCGGGGGCAACAGCCTAAGCAGGGAAACCCAGACTTCCCTCTCCCCAGCCACTTCGTCTAGCTCTTCCCGGGGGATCCCAAGGCGTTCCCAGGCCAGCCGGGAGACATAGTCTTCCCAACGTGTCCTGGGTCTTCCCCATGGCCTCCTACCGGTTGGACGTGCCCTAAACACCTCCCTAGGGAGGCGTTCGGGTGGCATCCTGACCAGATGCCCGAACCACCTCATCTGGCTCCTCTCCATGTGAAGGAGCAGTGGCTTTACTTTGAGTTCCTCCCGGATGGCAGAGCTTCTCACCCTATCTCTAAGGGAGAACCCCGCCACACGGCGGAGGAAACTCATTTCGGCCGCTTGTACCCGTGATCTTATCCTTTCGGTCATGACCCAAAGCTCATGACCATAGGTGAGGATGGGAACGTAGATCGACCGGTAAATTAGGAGCTTTGCCTTCCGGCTCAGCTCCTTCTTCACCACAACGGATCGGTACAACGTCCGCATTACTGAAGACGCCGCACCGATCCGCCTGTCGATCTCACGATCCACTCTTCCCTCACTCGTGAACAAGACTCCTAGGTACTTGAACTCCTCCACTTGGGGCAGGGTCTCCTCCCCAACCCGGAGATGGCACTCCACCCTTTTCCGGGAGAGAACCATGGACTCGGATTTGGAGGTGCTGATTCTCATTCCGGTCGCTTCACACTCGGCTGCGAACCGATCCAGCAAGAGCTGAAGATCCCGGTCAGATGAAGCCATCAGGACCACATCATCTGCAAAAAGCAGAGACCTAATCCTGCGGTTACCAAACCGGAACCCCTCAACGCCTTGACTGCGCCTAGAAATTCTGTCCATAAAAGTTATGAACGGAATCGGTGACAAAGGACAGCCTTGGCGGAGTCCAACCCTCACTGGAAATGTGTTCAACTTACTGCCGGCAATGCGAACCAAGCTCTGGCACTGATCGTACAGGGAGCGGACCGCCACAATAAGACAGTCCGATACCCCATACTCTCTGAGCACTCCCCACAGGACTTCCCGAGGGACACGGTCGAATGCCTTCTCCAAGTCCACAAAGCACATGTAGACTGGTTGGGCAAACTCCCATGCACCCTCAAGAACCCTGCGGAGAGTATAGAGCTGGTCCACAGTTCCACGACCAGGACGAAAACCACAATGTTCCTCCTGAATCCGAGGTTCGACTATCCGACGTAGCCTCCTCTCCAGTACACCTGAATAAACCTTACCGGGAAGGCTGAGGAGTGTGATCCCACGATAGTTGGAACACACCCTCCGGTCCCCCTTCTTAAAGAGAGGAACCACCACCCCGGTCTGCCAATCCAGAGGTACCGCCCCCGATGTCCACGCGATGCTGCAAAGTCTTGTCAACCAAGACAGCCCCACAGCATCCAGAGCCTTAAGGAACTCCGGGCGGATCTCCACCGAATAACTTTTTAACTACCTCAGCGACCTCAGCCCCAGAAATAGGAGAGTCCACCACAGATTCCCCAGGCACTGCTTCCTCATAGGAAGACGTGTTGGTGGGATTGAGGAGGTCTTCGAAGTATTCCTTCCACCTATCCACAACATCCGCAGTCGAGGTCAGCAGAACACCATCCGCACCATACACGGGGTTGATAGTGCACTGCTTCCCCTTCCTGAGGCGGCGGACGGTGGTCCAGAATCGCTTCGAAGCCGTCCGGAAGTCGTTTTCCATGGCTTCCCCGAACTCTTCCCATGTCCGAGTTTTTGCCTCCGCGACCGCTGAAGCTGCACACCGCTTGGCCTGTCGGTACCTGTCCACTGCCTCCAGAGTCCTATGAGCCAAAAGGACCCGATAGGACTCCTTCTTCAGCTTGACGGCATCCCTCACCGCTGGTGTCCACCAAGGGGTTTTAGGATTGCCGCCCCGTCTTGGTGAAGATTGATGATCACTAATTTTTAGGTCTATTTTTTTTAAAAGCCTGGCTGGAGATTGACTGACACACCCCCCGCGGTCGACTGGTAGCTCGCGATCGACGTAATGGGCACCCCTGGCTTAGGGTCCGTGGGGCAGCGTCTGGAGCCTATCCCAGCTGCACTCGGGCGGAAGGCAGTCTACACACTGGACAAGACACCACTTTATCCCAGGGCCAACACACTATGGCAAATTTAGTCTTGCCAATCAGTTTATCCGGACAAACAAACAAATGAAAAAAAAAACAACATACAGAGGAACAGCGCTGTCAATGAGTCAAAACAGAATTCAGAAAGCAATTAAGTGTGGTAAAAGTGAGTGTTAAATTCGGCCTGTAGTGCATTTAATTTAGCTATGTAACTAATCATACAGCCCCAGGCAGAATATCTTTTGGGGTCTACCCCTGAGATCAGATGTAATTTTCTAAAGACATAAGTGTAGCAGGAGGTCCCTAAACAACAGGCAGGCTTTGGGGGAAACCCATGACTTCCACTCCTGCAAAATCCAACTATGTGTTATTAAGAATGCAAAGGCAAAAGTGTCTTCTTAATTGTTTGGGAGTTTGGCAACATTCCAAAAATTCTCAGTTCTCTGCAAGGCGGCAACTTCAATATACTGCATCTGCAAGATGTTTAAAAGTATTATACATTGTATTTATTTTTATTCCCCCGGCTAACAAGCGGCTGACAGCTAACCATACCCAGTGTGGAGCCATTCCCCTAAGCCAGTGGTGTCAAACTCAAATACAGAGTGAGCCAAAATTTAAAATTGAACAAAGCCGTGGGCCAAGGTTGAACAAATTAACCTTTTAATAGGGACCCAAACAAGTTTTGCATTGACTATTGAACAAGCAAGGCTTATATAACTTTATAGTGACATGTAAAATCAAATTTTAAATAAAAATAATAATCAAAAATTATCAATGGCATATCAAATCAAATTTAAATAAAAATTGAATGCCTCTTTTCTATTTGCAGCCTTCTGAGGTAAATATCAAAATAAACTTTTTCCACAGGCTAATATAATAATACATTTGCAAATAAAATAATAATGAATGAATCAAACATTCATGCCTTGAAGTAGCAAGAGAAAGTGCATGAGTAAAACATTAATTATTACTGGGGGGTGGGGGGGTGTATATTGTTGCGTCCCGGAAGAGTTAGTGCTGCAAGGGGATCTGGGTATTTATTCTGTTGTGTTTATGTTGTGTTACGGTGCGGATGTTCTCCCGAAATGTGATTGTTATTCTTGTTTGGTGTGGGTTCACAGTGTGGTGCATATTTGTAAGATTGTTAAAGTTGTTTATACGGCCACCCTCAGTGTGACCTGTATGGCTGTCGAACAAGTATGCTTTGCATTCACTTGTGTGCGTGTGTGTCTAAAAGCCGTATATATTATGTGACTGGGTTGGCAGGCTATTTCTATGTAGAAAAAGAGGACGAGAGGACAGGTTGTAGAGGACGCTAAAGGCAATATTGTCGTCCGGGTAGAAATGGGGAGAAATTCGGGAGAATGGTTACCCTGTATAATACCGGAGGGCCAGCTCTAATGTAAATTTCATATTGCTTCAAGGCCCAAAGGAAATTACAGGGCAAGCCAGAGTTTGACAGCCATGCCCTAAGCTAATAATAATCACGTTCATTACGACAAATAAACTGCATTTTTTTGGATCTCATATCACCGGAGGATGAAGCTAGACATGATACACAACGAGAGAAAGTCGGGAGCAGGCAGGCATGGTGATGGCAAAGCTAAACACTAAGCAAGTTTTAAACAACACAGAGAAAAACGTGCTCTGTAAAATTTAAAATGAAGCATGTTACAACACAAAAGGAAGCAGTTATTCACAGGAAAATCTTCAGTAGAATAATAAGAGTTAGAGAGAGAATAATACAACAACTGTTGGTGTGTCAGCATTGTCGCACAGTAAGTAGACGACACATTAGAAGGGTGGATCTATCTATAAATTGGAGGTGTCGATACCAAGGGTAGTATTAGTATATGATCGATACAAAACATTTTTATTTTCTCTAAATATTTTTTATGTTGTTTTTGTCAATGTTCATAAGCTCAGGGAATGAGTCACACACAAAAATAATTAAATAAGTAATAGAGAGTACCGTGTTTCCTTGAATTGCCGCAGGGCATATAGTATGCGCCTGCCTTGAATTACTGCCGGGTCAAACTCGCTTCACAAAATAATTAACGCATGCTTAGTATTACCGCCTGGTCAAATTTGTGACGTCACGAGTGACACTTACCCTGTCATCATTTTCAAAATAGAGGAGGCTGATTTCAATACCGGTAATTTGAAATCACATAAAGGGAAGAAGATTAAGAGCTATTCAGTAGGATTTAAGGTCCACGCTTACATCACACTCAAATTTTTACTGCATGCCTTTGGTAAGTGCCGGAGTGAGAAGAAGTTTTAAAATAATTAGCGCATACTTACTTTTACCGCATGCCTTTGGTAGGCTAAACTGTCCATAGCGGAAGGAAAAATAAAAAAAATGTACAGTTAATAAATAGGATTGGTATAAGCATTGGTATCGGCATATCTAAGTCATGGATTATGATTTTTAATAGTTCAATATATGCTTTATCAGACAAAAAAAAAAATAGATTTGAGTTTGTTTAGAAAGATTTATAAGAAAATGGGACCAATTTTGATGGAATTGCCCTTCTATGTGGACTACTTGTTGTCACTCAGTAGAAGGACATATAGGTTATTTTATAAACAATTAGATAAAGAGCTCTGCTTTTTGCAGATGATGTGGTCCTGATGGCTTCATCTGGCCGGGATCTTCAGCTCTCACTGGATCGGTTCGCAGCAGAGTGTGAAGCGACCGGAATGAGAATCAGCACCTCCAAGTCCGAGTCCATGGTTCTCGCCCGGAAAAGGGTGGAGTGCCATCTCCGGGTTGGGGAGGAGACCCTGCCCCAAGTGGAGGAGTTCAAGTACCTAGGAGTCTTGTTCACGAGTGGGGGAAGAGTGGATCGTGAGATCGACAGGCGGATCGGTGCGGCGTCTTCAGTAATGCGGACGTTGTA
Organism: Nerophis ophidion; assembly: GCF_033978795.1. Taxonomy (NCBI): domain Eukaryota; kingdom Metazoa; phylum Chordata; class Actinopteri; order Syngnathiformes; family Syngnathidae; genus Nerophis; species Nerophis ophidion. Next base: position 72,404,850 of record NC_084615.1, on the reverse strand, counting down.
TCGATCCGTTGTGGTGAAGAAGGAGCTGAGCCGGAAGGCAAAGCTCTCAATTTACAGGTCGATCTACGTTCCCATCCTCACCTATGGTCATGAGCTTTGGGTCATGACCGAAAGGATAAGATAACGGGCCGAAATGAGTTTCCTCCGCCGGGTGGCGGGGCTCTCCCTTAGAGATAGGGTGAGAAGCTCTGCCTTTCGGGAGGACCTCAAAGTAAAGCCGCTGCTCCTCCACATCGAGAGGAGCCAGATTAGGTGGATCGGGCATCTGGTCAGGATGCCACCCGAACGCCTCCCGAGGGAGGTGTTTCGGGCACGTCCAACCGGTAGGAGGCCACGGGGAAGACCCAGGACACGTTGGGAAGACTATGTCTCCCGGCTGGCCTGGGAACGCCCGGGAAGAGCTAGACAAAGTGGCTGGGGAGAGGGAAGTCTGCGACTTCCCTGCTTAGGCCGCTGCCCCCATGACCCGACCTCAGATAAGCGGAAGATGATGGATGGATAAAGATGACTTTTCTAACCTACTGAAAAATAAACAAAATCCTGATAGCGATGAACTCTTAATAATGCAGCAACAGCACACTTTGATTGTTTGACATAAGTGACAGGAAACTCATCAAACATGTCACATCTTGTCAAAATTTGAATGCGGAGGAGTTTAGCTTGAAGCCCGCTTGTGCAGAGCAGCGGAAATAAGAACTTGCATCTGCATTTAAAAGCTCCATTACCCGCAGCAAGCGCCACTATATTCAGAATATCTTCAAACCACAACGGAGATCGGTGGGACCGCGCGTTCCGGAGATGTCTCATCTTGGGAAAAAAATATAACAACGCCCTAAGCGAATATCATGTTTACAACATCAACAGTGCCAGCTACAATCAGCCACTGAGAGATGATGAAACCATTGCTCATTCGCAAAGCAGAGAGAAGAAACCAGGAAATGCATTACCCTGAATTAACTTTGCTCTTTGCAGCCTCGTCATATTAATATGTATAGCATCATATTCAGTATGCCTGTCAATTAAAGCAATTATGTAGCCGAAACACCTGAAACACGCAGGACAAGTAAGCCATTCGCAGCAGGGAGCCATCAGGCAAGAGAATATTTATGTGATGCGGGATAATAAGTCCCTATTCAACAGCAAAAAAAGACAATTTGCAGGTCTGGTGAGAGAAAGGAAGCTACACGGAACACAATTAAGACTATGGAGGGACTATGGAGGTGACAAAGAGAACCGTTTAAATTGATTTGACACGCAGATTCAGGGTGAGCTACCCTCTACCATCATTGGACCAAATGAAGGTGCTTTTTTAGACAAGCTGCAGCAGCTCCTCTGAGATGTTTGCTCGCTGAAGGTTACAGGTGCAAATCAGAGTACATCCTGCATCGCGTCTATTCCCACCTGGACTGGCCTGGAGCATGTTTTCTTGACATTTTCACCGCTTTCCACATACCTCCCTGCCCCCACCCGCCACACCACCCCCAATTTGCACGCTGCAGCGTAACAAGCAATGGACACATTGACATTTGCACTTCATTCTTTACACCTCATATTTCACATCCACCTCTGTTCTTATTTTTGTATCCTCCCCAGAGGGAAGTGTCGAGTGCAACACGGAGGTTTTTATAAATCTGAGAGATAAGATGCGTTTTCTGTTTTTATTTATTTCTTCTCAGACAGAACAAGAAGCTGCATGTCATCCTCCAAACAAAAGGGGATTTATGCTGGAATATATGTGAACATGACAAACTGTCTGTCTGATGGATGCTCTATTATTTCATATCCACTCCTTATTTTGAGTTGAATCACTATTCTTGAACCAACTTTTTAATGGAAGATAAAGTGAAGCAGAGCGTTAACTTGTCATATTCTCTGCAGCTTTTTTGTGAAAGAGGGGAGAAGCATATTCATTGGAGGTAGTATCACTTAAGTGTCAATCAATTTCAAAGCAGTAATTCTCAGCATACACAAGGTTACATGTCAAAATTAATTGAGTGTTTATTTTGCTTGTTTTTACACTTTTAGGATGAATTAATATTAGATCTGCAACACTAATCACCTTAGCATTTCATTTTCATCATTATCCATCCATCCATCCATCCATCATCTTCCGCTTATCCGAGGTCGGGTCGTGGGGGCAGCAGCCTAAGCAGGGAAGCCCAGACTTCCCTCTCCCCAGCCACTTCGTCTAGCTCTTCCCGGGGGATCCCGAGGCGTTCCCAGGCCAGCCGGGAGACATAGTCTTCCCAACGTGTCCTGGGTCTTCCCCGTGGCCTCCTGCCGACTGGACGTGCCCTAAACACCTCCCTAGGGAGGTGTTCGGGTGGCATCCTGACCAGATGCCCGAACCACCTCATCTGGCTCCTCTCGATGTGGAGGAGCAGCGGATTTACTTTGAGTTCCTCCCGGACGGCAGAGCTTCTCACCCTATCTCTAAGGGAGAGCCCCGCCACACGGCGGAGGAAACTCATTTCGGCCGCTTGTACCCGTGATCTTATCCTTTCGGTCATGACCCAAAGCTCATGACCATAGGTGAGGATGGGAACGTAGATCGACCGGTAAATTGAGAGCTTTGCCTTCCGGCTTAGCTCCTTCTTCCCCACAACGGATCGATACAACGTTCGCATTACTGAAGACGCCGCACCGATCCGCCTGTCGATCTCACGATCCACTCTTCCCCCACTCTTGGACAAGACTCCTAGGTACTTGAACTCCTCCACTTGGATAATATTTTCATCATTAGTCAATTAAAAATCCGTTGTAATTTAGAAGCGTAAGCTTTATATTAAAGTGTAATTAAAACGCTAGTGTTGCTTAAAAATAGTCCATTTTCTTGTTAGTTGGAATGGAAGACTTATTTCTACTACTACATTCCTATGGTAAAATAAATATTTTAATAATGATTTAGATTGGTCTTCTATTATTTTATTTGTTATGTCTATATTTGCATTATTGATTACATTTTTGTTTTGTAACATAAATTATTAAAAACAGCTGTTCTCCATTTGGAGTACCAAAAATGAGCCCAACTGTGACCTTAAAACTGTGGCACGTACTGAACCGTGACTATGGCATATCATTATGGTCTCGTGAAAAGTGTGCATCTCCAAATTTTGGAAAACCACAATGATAATAAATTATATACATTAACACACATACACATGCACACACATACTTCAGCACTGGCAATCAAAACACTGCATCCTGGTCTACTACCACCAACTTTATAAATCCTCTTTTCTTTCTGAAGATTCAAATGGAACAAACAGAAAGCAATAAACTTTAAATACAATTAATTTCACTGTAGGCTTTAAAGTTAAGATCCCAAATAACACATGCAAACTATACAATGGCGTGTGTTATTAGTGGGGATGTTGGGGGTGATCAACTAAGACTGCATGCTGAATTGATAAGTGCAAAATTGGTGATGACCACCCAATTTTAATGAGGATTTTACATGTCCCCCTTGAGAGAGTCATTTAGTGCAAAGCCTTTTTTTTCTTTGTCATTAAAAAGGGACGTTCTTGTCATGAAAAAGGGAGGTTTTTGTGGTTGGTGAACTAATTGTAAGTGTATATTGTGTTTTTTATGTTGATTTAATAAAATAAAAGAAAAAAAATAAGAATTTTTTTTTTTTTTTTAATAAAAATAAAAAATTCTTCTGCGGCCCGGTACCAATCGGACCACTGATTTAGACTACAGAACCATTTTTTGGTACGCTTTGGGAGGCACCGTGTTGTTGTGATGGTGTGTCTGGAATGATCCAGCCCCAACAAAATGCATGTTGCAAAAATATTTTTCATAGGAGATATATTAATTCTAAGAGGTATATATAACATACGTATTATTAATATATCCATTAAAGGCCTACTGAAACCCACTACTACCGACCACGCAGTCTGATAGTTTATATATCAATGATGAAATATTAACATTGCAACACATGCCAATAGGGCCTTTTTAGTTTACTAAATTGCAATTTTAAATTGTGCGCTAAGTATCCTGTTGAAAACGTTGCGGTATGATGACGCGTATGACGTCACGGATCGTAGCGGACATTTTGATCCAAGCTATAAGTAGTCTGCCTTAATCGCATAATTACACAGTATTCTGGACATCTGTGTTGCTGAATCTTTTGCAATTTGTTCAATTAATAATGGAGACGTCAAAGAAGAAAGATGTAGGTGGGAAGCGGTGTATTGCGGCCGCCTTTTGCAACACAAACACAGCCGGAGTTTCCTTGTTTACATTCCCGAAAGCTGACGGTGAAGCTTTACTATGGAACAGAGCAGTCAAGAGAACATGGTTCCCTACCACGTCAACCGGCAGGTTTCGGTGAGAAAATGGTGGTTTTAAGTCGGCTCTTACCGTAATTATGAGCGGAGAGCTTGCGTCGTACCTCCTGCAGCTGGGACCCTCTTGCCTCCTCCCACCGGCCGCCCCCGACCGTCGGATGCTTACACCGTGGAGGAGGGGGGGAAAAAAAAAAATCTCAGCCCGGCTGCCTTGCCTCGTCGAGAAACGTGGCTTCCATCGAAGACACTGGTGGTCACCACACCCGTGGCCACACCCTTCCGACTTTCAGGTACGACCATATAATCTCACTAAAACACTAGTAACACAATAAGCAGATAAGGAAATTATCCTAGTAAATGTATCTAATAACATCTGAATCGCTGCCACTGCCCTCGTCTATTTTTTTTTTTCTAGTCCTTCACTCTCACTTTCCTCATCCACGAATCTTTCATCCTCGCTCAAATTAATGGGGAAATCGTCGCTTTCTCGGTCCGAATCGCTCTCGCTGCTGGTGGCCATGATTGTAAACAATCTGAGGATGTGAGGAGCTCCACAACAAGTGACGTCACGCGCACATCGTCTGCTACTTCCGGTACAGGCAAGGCTTTTTTTATTAGCGACTAAAAGTTGAGAACTGTATCGCCGATGTTCTCTACTAAATCCTTCCAGCAAAAATATGGCAATATTGTGAAAGGATCAAGTATGACACATAGAATGGACCTGCTATCCCTGTTTAAATAAGAAAATCTCATTTCAGTAGGCCTTTAATATAAAAAAAGCGAACGCAATTAGAAAAAAAAGTCAGCAGGCACAAATACAAATCAATTTCATTAAATGTGTTCATTTTTGCACACCAACGAGCATCCTTAAGTCATCAAGCAGCTAAAAAAAGTGTGATTGCAAAGTAGTTGATAAGTCTAATATTTTTTTAATTTCTGACGGTCCAAATACGTTAACACGCCCACGAAAGGAGTGTTCCCTCTTCACCGTTTGTCTTTGCATCGCAATCACTTCTTGCTCACAGCCATTTGTGTGTAATTGCCAGTTTCCACGCACCTTCTAAACATGCTTAATATAGACCAATGGTTCTCAAATGGGGGTAAGCGTACCCCTGGGGGTACTCGAATGTACGTCAACGGGTACGTGAGATTTTTTAAGAAATATTCTATAAATAGCCGCAATTCAAAAATCCTTTATAAATATACTTATTGAATAATACTTCAACAAAATATGAATGTAAGTTCATAAACTGTGAAAAACAAATAGAACAATTCAGTGTTGACAGCTAGATTTTTTGTGGACATGTTCCATAAATATTGATTTGAAAGATTAATTTTTTTGTGATGAAAATAATTAAGTTCATGAATCCAGATGGATCTCCATTACAAAGATTAACTTGATGATTACTTCTGTGTACAAATCTTTATTTATAATTGAATCACTTGCTTGTTTAACAAATTTTTAGTTATTTTTATATCTTTTTTCCCCAAATAGTTGAAGAAAGACCACTACAAATGAGCAACATTTTGCACTGTTATACTATTAAATAAATCAGAAACTGATGACATAGTGCTGTATTTTACTTTTTTGTCTCTTTTTTTCCAACCAAAAATGCTTTGCTCTGATTAGGGGGTACTTGAATTAAAAAAATGTTCACAGGGGGTACATCACTGAAAAAAGGTTGACAGCCACTGATATAGACGAAAAAGAGCAGCCGCTTGACAGTTTCAGTCATAATATATCACATTGTGGTCTCTAAATTATTACATTTGCAGCTCCTACTTCACTTTGTGGGCATTCTGATAATCATCATATATACATTCTGCATATGCATGAAGACAGACTAAATACATTGCGCGCCTTATTTTGCTGATTAAAGAGATGTTATTATCTACACACAAGCTTAATAGTTCATCTTTGCATGGATTTACAAGTTTGCACGTGTAACAATACGTGCGAATCTTTAGTAGAACAGACCCCAATTGTTTTATTTCTGGGCCAAGTATCACACAAGTTAGTTCCTTACCAAACACTTGTTCAAGTATTTTCTCTATTAGGTAATAAATGTGTCAAAAGTAAGCAGACACCTTATTAACACAAGCCTGTGCAAGTGAGCTCACCAGGAGGTTGTAGTTATTGTTGCCAAGATGAAGACAAAGTCAGCCTGAACAGTGAAAGATGGAAGCGTGACAGAAAAGATATGCACAAGAAAAACAGAGGCAAGAGAATATTTCTGTCAGGTGTTTTGTATTTTTGATGACAGCAAAGAACAGAAAAAGTCAGGTACAGCTTGATGATTTTTGTTGTAATGTTTGGAGACAGGATAAGAAGATCAGAAATGAAAACTCGGCGAGAAGCAAGAAAAGTAAGCATGACAGAATCAAAGTAGAACAATAAACAGAAAGGTGTTCCCCACTGTTGAGACCCCCTCCTCACTAGTTCACCCCCGAGCTCAGTTGGGGATGAAAACTAGGAAACAAGACACAGTGGTCCACTGATCCTAACACTATGGCTCAGTATGCAAAGCTCCACTTGAAGCTTTGTCATCTTAGCTAAGTTACTTCTAGTTTTGGTTTCTTATTACCTGCCCTCATCCCCCAGCTTATTACCCCCCCGGTGTTGTTAAGTTATCTGCCACTGGATGGTCGGCTATCTTCGTCTTCTTTGAAGTGCGGCTATGTCTAGCAGCGTCCGATGTTGCTCAGGATTTGATATTTAGGGCGCGAGCGGACCTGTCATGGTGCCAATCCCTCAAACGGGCATAACGGGGGCTCTGAATCTCAGTGAGGAACTTTTCCCTGCCCAAGAGAGAGGAATGAAACACAGACAGGAAGGAGATATGTTATAGAGCAGAACTGAAAGAGAGACATGGGCGGAGAAATACAAAAAACACAAAAGAGAGTGCAGACTACACATGGTTGTTGCAGGTATGCCTCATGCACTTTTAACTACTGGACCGGAATGTATCTGTGGTGCTGGTTATGGAGGGTCTTAATTACGTTATCGTCTAATTTGGTTTGTGTCATAAGAAATCTGCAACATTATCCCGTGTTTTTAAACCTTATTTATTAATGTAAAATCATTGACGTGCAAGTATTGATTTAATTCCATGCAGCAGTAGGCAACTTAAAAAACAATTATACTTCTGGGGCTCCAAGTAAGTGTGTGTTGATTTTAGCGATAATGATATGTCTGATATATCACTACATAAATTAAAAGATGTGTTAGAATGCGCGATCGACCAAGTCAGCTTTGGCATGTGCGTATTGAGGTGCGTTAAGAAGCATGTACTGCATGGAGTTGGAACGATATGCTACACAGTAGTAATGTCTTTGTGAACGGGTGCCAAATTTTTTAAGGCGGCCCAAATGTAATTGTGGTAAGCCGCATTAAAAAAAAAAACATGTATGAGAAACACTGATATTCATTCAACTGATGTTTACACACACTCACAATACACAACACAAGTGCATAATAAACCACAATACATTATGGTAGCACTATGAACCACATTCAAGACTTTACCTGGCCCTTTTCATGGTTTCATCATCTGGGTCCTGCACTAGGAGATCCAGGAGAGACACACACATTAGAAGGCTTACATTAAGCTGACACATACACCCACAACTACAATATGTCCATTAATGACCAAGATGGTGGTGTTCTTGTGAAGATCCACATAGCAATTAGTAGCCATGGTGTCCTCATGTCAAGTTGCATTACAATGCTATTCAGATGATATGAAATGTACGCTGCAAGTCTTAAGCTACACACTTATTTTCTTGTTTTCCAAATACTACAACTATAACCATAATGTCACTAAGTCGAGCTCAGGCAAATGTTAAACATGGGAGCGTTGTATTTGTTTGGGAGCAAGTTAGACCCTGGTTCATGGTACGACACAGTGTGCAGATTGTGGAGTTAATTTTCAAAATACCCCATTTTTCGGAGTATAAGTCGCACCTGCCGAAAATGCATAATAAGGAAGGAAAAAAACATATGCAGTATAAGTCTCACTGGAGTCGCATTTTTTGGGGAAATGTATTTGATAAAACCCAACACCAAGAATAGACATTTGAAAGGCAATTTAAAATAAATAAAGAATAGTGAACAACAGGCTGAATAAGTGTACGTTACATGACGCATAAATAACCAACTGAGAAGGTGCCTGGTATGTTAACGTAACATATTATGGTAAGAGTCATTCAAATAACTATAACATATAGAACATGCTATATGTTTACCAAACAATCTGTCACTTCTAATTGCTAAATCCGATGAAATCTTATACGTCTAGTCTCTTACGGGAATGAGCTAAATAATATTATTTGATATTTTACGGTAATGTGTTAATAATTTCATACATAAGTCGCTCCTGAGTATACTGTAAGTCACACCCCTGCGACTTATAATTCCGAAAAATATGGTAACGTGCAGCTATATAATTTGCATTACAACTTTTCAACAATAATAGCGTACAGAAAACCTAAGTATCCAGTCGACTTTCTGTGGTGGTAGTCAGAGGCTAATTTTAGAAAACAAGCTGCATAATGCAAACAACCCAAAGCAACTCTAATGACGAGCATATGTAACCTACAAAAGCTTAATCCTAATTATTTTACTTTAATAAAAGCACTTAAAAAGTTTGGATTTGAGTTATTACTCGCACCCAGAATTCTTTACTTTTTCTTCAAGATCTATTTTGTGAGCCTTTCCAGAGCCGTACAACTGTGCAATTAAAAATAGACACTACTTTAACCCATTAAAATAGATTATATTTTGCTATAAATTAAAATTAGACTTAGTACTTATTGCACACCAATAATCAGTTGTCTATTACGAAGTAAATAAGTGCTTGCTTGTTGATTAAGTTGATTTAAACTAAAAATAGTTCAACATTTGTGAACTTTATACAAATTGTGAGTATCTGTACAAAGCCTGTATATACTTAAATGAAAAGCAGTCACATGTAAGGTTACACTTTAGAAGTTCTATATCACCATACAATCTGGGTACATGTTGATGATACAGTCTGAAATCAAATATTTAGTTTGACAAAAGAGCTTGTCAAGCTCATCACCATCATCAACACAGCACACATGTTCAAGCACTGGCGAATACTACAGGGACTTATTAGACCCTCTTCATTTAGCCATCAATATACACATAGTGAACATGCCAGGTAGGAGATGCCCGGACTTACTGAAGTCAGTGCCTGTGAGCTGGGCCAGGATTCTAAAGGAGCGGGACTGAGTGGTACCAGTGCGAGGTTGCCAGTCTTCTGTATCTTGAATCAACCTCTTCTTGCTGCGGTCATTGGGGATAAAACAGGGTATGTTCTCCACCCTCAGGTCGTGCCTACTAATAAACAAAACCATCCATAGAACACGGTACATGTGGTTAACACAAGACCTTCCAAAACTAGAGACCACCTACTCATGACAAATACATAATCTTGAAACTAAAACAACCATGCAACAGCCATAAATAAAGTCAAGCAAATGGATCCTCACAGACTCACTTCCTGACCACAACATTAGATACACCTGCAAATTCTAATGGCATTTGATTAAAGAGCTTTCTTAAATATCTATTTTTAATAGGATAATGCTGAGGGGGTTTTTAACAGAATGTGAGAAGTATTCATTTTGTCATATTGTGGTTTAAGTATGTGCTACAAGAAGTGGCAAGGCAAGTCGAAGGCAAGTGTATTTATAGAGTACAATCCGTACAAAAGTCAAAGGGCTTCACAGAAAATTGAAAGTAGACAAAAAACTTAAAAAAATACAATCATAAAAAATAATTACAATTTTAATCAAATCTAAGCGTATATAAAATATGTTTAGTTGTCAAATACACATTTAAATACAAGTATTTTTAGCCTTGATTTGAACGCTGCAAACATTGAGGTCTGTCTCACATTATGTAAAAGACTTTCAGATTTTGGAAGCATAAAACTGAAACACAGCGTCACCATGTTTTGTTCTGATTCTCGAGGGGCTGCAGGAGACCACTCTGTGAGGTTTTCAAAACCCAAAATGGGTCATATGGTTGTAAAATTTAGATATGTGATTTGGCACAAGACAATGAAAATACTGGTACACAAGGAAAGCTGTTTTGAAGTGTATTATCTGAGCAACTGGAAGCTAGTGTAATGACGCAAGCACTGGACTAATTATTGTCATATTTTCGGGTTTTATTCAGGACTCAAGCAGCAGCATTCTTGATGTACTGCAGCTGCTTTAGAGCTTGTTGAGAAAGCCCAATGAGAAGGCCAATACAGTACTCTAACCTGTCAATGACAAAGGCATGGTTTAGTCTTACCAAGTCTGATTTAAACATTATTCTTCTGTGTTTTGCAATTATTCTAATGCGGTAAAAAGCTGCTGATGATATTAACTTAATGTGGCTGCTAAAATATGAGTCTGAGTCAATTAGTAATTCTTGATTTCGAACCTGATTAATATGTTTGAGGGAGATGGTCCCGGGGTTACTAATAATAGTTTCTATTTGCTTCCGTGGGCCAAATACAATGATTTCAGTTTTGTCTGAATTTAGCTGAAGAAAATTAGTTTGCATCAGCACATTAAACTGTTCGATGCAGTGACAAAGTTAATCAGCAGGCCAACATTCTCCTGTCGTCAGTGACACGTAGATCTGAGTGTCATCTGCATAGTTGTGGTTGGAACCATTGGAGCTGCATATTAGCTATCCTAGTGGTAGCATGTCCGTCCATCTTCTTCCACTTATTCGAAGTCTGACCGCAGGGGCAGCAGCTTAAGCCCAGATTTCCCTCACCCCAGCTACTTCGTCCAGCTTCCGAGGCATTCCCAGGCCAGCTGGGAGACAGAGTCTCTCAACCATGTCTTGGGTCTTCCCTGTGATCTCCTACCGGTCAAACGTGCCCTAAACACCTCCCAAGGCAGGCTTCTGGGGGGAATTCTGACCAGATGCCCGAACCACCCCGTCTGGCTTTTCTTGATGTGTAGGAGCAGCGGCTTTTATTCTGAGCTCCTGCCGAATGACAGAGCTTCTCACAATGTCTCTAAGGAAGCACCCCGCCACCCAACGAAGGAAACTAATTTTTGCCGCTGCCAGTAAGTAAAAATTGAAAAAAAAAAGGGCCCGAGAATCGAGCCCTGAGGAACCCCACAGGTCATAGCCATTGGGTCAGAGAAAGTTACCAATTTCAACAAACTATGTTTTCTGATCAATATAGGACTTGCACCAATTAAGAGCAGAACCAGGTATCTCCACCCAGTCTTCTAACCTCTGTAATAAAATAGTATTGTCAACAGTGTCAAAGGCAGCGCTCAGGTCCAGCAGAACCAAGAGTGAGACTTTTCCTGTATTTTTTTTAGATGGATATCATTTGTCCCCTTGATCAGTGTTTCAGTGCTGTGGTGGGGCCTACAACCAGATTGGAAAAGTATCAAACACATTGCTATACAAGAGAAAGTCACTAAGCTGTTGGTATACAACTTTTTCCAAGATTTAACCCAAAAAATGGCAAGTTTGATATGGACCAATAGTTCTTTCGTACTGTGGCATCTCGACTACTCTTCTTTAAGAGGGCTTTAATGACAGCAGTTTTTAAGGCCTTTGGAAAGGTTCCAGTATGAAGTGAGATGTTAACTAGATGAGAAAATGTTGGTCATAAACTGCTCAGCACAGACTTTAGAAATCTAGTGGGTAACTCATCAAGACAGCATGTTGATGGACTCAGAGTGTGGATGATCTCTTCAACTGTTTTGTCAATGAAAGGAATGAAATGTAGCAGCTCTAGTTACCTAGCTGGCTGCAAAGTATCTTTTTTTTTTGTGGGAATTATTGCAATTTTAGTGCCTTGACCATTATCATGGAATAATATTGTTAACTCATTGCACTTTGATGAATAAATGAGTTGTTTAAAGGGAAGTGAAACTGGAAGGTTTGTTATTCTGTTCACTGGAGCAAACAGGACAAGAGTTGTGACTACAGTTTGTGGTAATTTCAGAAAAATAATTTTCCCTTGACCCACGCAAAGTCTGCTTGACCGTTGAACGCATTTAACTTGTCTCTGTAAATCTCATAATGAACTTGCAGCTTTGACTTGAGCCATGTGCTTCTCTTCTGCTTCTCATATGTGTGTTACCTTATGATGTACTGCAATTGAACACCACTTCATACTGCAACCACAATAATAAAGCTAGTTTCAAATTAGTACCTCTCTAACGGAACTAACAGTTTTGATTAAAGTTTTTTAAAGGGTTACCTAATAAAGTGACCAGTGAGTGTATTGATCTAATTCATTGCAAGAAAACATGACAATTACTGTACTAAACATTTTCTTAAGAAACAATAACTAATAGGACAAAAAAAGTCTTCCATTTCAAAACACAGCATGCATTTACCAAAAAGCAAAAGGAAGACTGAACTTGTTCATATTATGTATACACATCTTAACTTGTTTTAAGACACTCCTACTCTCGCATGCACTGCATAAGCCCCTTACTTGGACACTTGGTATATATCATCATAGAAGATAGGTTCACCCCTATGGAACAAGAGTGGACAGAAAGGTGATAGGGGATAAGAATAAAGACAAACAGCAGTAAAAGTTTAAGTTTTGCTTTTATGACCGACATAGAAGTGTTATAAGCACAGATCACTAAACCTCTAGTTTTAAAACAAATAGCAGGAAACGTTTAAGAAGGCCAATCAGTGCAAAAAGGATATAGATTCTTGTTCATGACGAACAATCTATATCCACTCGTTCTTTAGTAACATTCGGTACATTTTCATAATCTACTGAGATCCAATATTAAACACAGCATCTCTACTTTACTACCATTCAATAAGAGAATTTTAAAGGGGATATATTATACAAAACCCCAATTTGTTGTCTGAGAGCAGCTGTTTCTGTGTATTTGGGATGCCTATAAGTGCCGGAAAATATAAATTCAAACCATATTTACAATATGATTTTGCCTTGTTCCAAACAAACCATTTGAGATATGCCCGATTTGTGCCATCAGTTGATATTTACATACATAGTAGAGGTTTTTTACTAAACCTCTACGTGAGCTTGCCATTTTTATTTTCCTGAGCGGCAGCAAAAATATGTCCACGGTGCGACCCTCTATCCATCCATCCATTCCTACCGCTTATTCCCTTTGGGGTCGCTGGTGCCTATCTCAGCTAAAATCGGGCGAAAGGCGGGGTACACCCTGGACAAGTCGCCACCTCATCGCAGGGCCAGCACAGATAGAGAGACAACATTCACACACTAGGGCCAATTTAGTGTTGCCAATCAACCTATCCCCAGGTGCAAGTCTTTTGAAGTGGGAGTAAGCCGGAGTACCCGGAGGAAACCCACGCATTCAAGAGGAGGACATGCAAACTCCACACAGAAAGATTCCGAGCCCGGTATTGAACCCCAGACTACTCAGGACCTTCGTATTGTGAGGCAGACGCACTAACCCCTCTGCCGCCATGAAGCCCATGGTGCGACCCAATGAACGAAAATGCTCTGTGCCGGGTTAACTTTTGTGTAATGTACTTACTTTGGATATTTGGCGCGGAGCATAGCAAGAATTGCCAACGGACATGAAAGCACAGAGCCTGGCTAAGAAACCCAACTCGGTCCGAGGGCTCTATACAGAGGGATTTAGCCAAAAACATTTAATCGCAGAAAGAGTTGCGATGGGTACAATGAAACGGCAATTCCAGTAATAGTAGATTGACAAATGCAATTATACTTTAGCAAAGTTGCATTGTTCGCTGAACCAAACTACATGTACATGAGATTAACAAGCTACGTATATTACTATATTCTTGCATGGATGTAGATTGTAATTAATAAATAGGGAGACGGACATAACACAAAGCCTGTACATACATACATACAGCTTTATGGAATGTCAGGCATTGAAAGAGAAATCAGCTAAACTATTCTTTGCGATGCTTTCATTTCTTTGGTTCTTGAGTTTTTTTCCTCGAGTTTTCTCCTTGTGCGGGTCAAACTTTGGCTGATACATGTACGTTTGGATGCTAAAATCCTTAGCTGTTGCCATTTCCACTCAAAAGTAGCAAGTAGCTCTAACTTATTATATTTGTAGGTACGGAAGTGTACCGCTTTAACTACAAAATGGTTGACTGGGCGGAGACACAGTAGCGGGCCAGCTGGAGGAACCTAGGCATCTCATAAGACCCAACTTTCCAAGCAGCTTATTTTAAGAGAGAGTCAAGCTGTTGATACAAATCTTTTACGTTTTTAAGTTAAACCGATACATTATGTAGATCATAAGAAAATGTTTAAGATGTTATATGACCATGTTTTGTTCCACTTAAAATTGAACTCCTTTATTGGATCTCAATAAACTGTGCAGGTGTACCTAATGGTGTGACTAATAAGTGGAAGATCATGACTCTATACTGGATGGTGAGAAAGAAAAGGAAATGTACTAACTTGTCAAGAGTATCCATCTGCAGAGTTAAAAAAAAAAAAAAGGGTGGGAAACGGAAAGGCAAAAGGATGGTCAGAGTTCAGTTTTGGATAAAAGAAGAAAAAAAGAATAGAACATGTGACAAAAAACCAACTGAGAGAACATGTGACAGCTTGTTCACGATTAGAAGCATCATCAGGATGCAGCCGACATGCAAAGAGTTAAGCAGAGGCATGCTTTTATTGTCAACAAGCTCTGAAAGAGAAAGAAGGCATTGTGCGCCTGTCAGCCCTGCCTATTGTCACACTGATCCATAATGATTTGGCAAAAAACCTTCGTCATTCACAATCCTCTCAGCCACATAGGCGAAGGCTTTTCAAGAGTTATGTAAATGGGTTTGGCCTTAGCCCAAAGAGAGGATTGCTGCAACGCTGCAGTCACTCTTATGATTCTTTTGCTCTGATTCTATCCTCGCTGACTCTTTCTTTTAGTGGCTATACATACAGTAAATAGGTTTAAATCATAACACACTCAGTGATGTCTTCATCAAAACTAGGCTGACAGTTATCGTTGCGCTCTGAGGCCACAGGAATGTATTTCCGTCACACAACTTCTCAACTAACCATGAAGAGCAAACCAGTGAGTGGCTGCTAAAAAAATCTAGCACCAAAGATCTAAAGTTGTGTACAGGTCAGCAGAATGCAAGAGTGCGGCATGCTAAATATGGCCACAAACCAGATGACGTCGTACAACAGCCATGCCCCAAATTACAGCAACTAGATTGCCGTATGTATGGAGACTGTGAGATGCGTTCTGCATCATTAAAACAATGTTGGAATGCAGCACAAAATCCAGCCGCTGTACGGTTCCTAACCTATTAATACACTGTAATTCATTTTTTTTATTACATATCAAAGTATTGTTTTCCCTTCAGAAACTGTTATAAAAGCACACCAAAATGAAAACTTTTGATGTCACACATGAGTTAGGATCTATGCAAAAAGAGGACTCATAAAACTCTAACACACCTACCCTCCCGTAAGGCCCATAAAACTGATATATGGAAACAATTCTTTACCAGTTCCTGGAAATAAGCTCTATTTAAGGGAGAGAAAGGCAATAGAGTATGTAACTGAAATACAAGTGTGTTTGTGTCAAAGTTTGGAACAATTGGGTAAGAAAAACATTTTATGGAAGTCAAGGCATTAACACTTATCATTTCAACAAGATGACGTGTTTAAATGTTGCTCCACCTACCCATTCTGTGGTTGCTGCACACTGGCGCTGCCCTGAGAGCGCGGCGTGTTAAGTTTAGGTGAGTAGGCAACAGGTTTAATAACAGGTCCCGAGCTGGCGCTAGCGCCCCCTGCTGAGAAAGGCCTTGCCATCTTGTTAATGGTGGTGCTGGGGGCAAAGGAGTACTTTGGCTGCGCACAAGCCATGGCACGCGAGTCCTGTGTGTTGGTGAGAGAGGGGAGACAATGCAGCATGACACACAACATGCAGTTAGACATGTTCCACACACTAGCACATTATGTCTGTCTGAACTTAATATCAAGTTTCTTGAAACAAATTAGAATGGTAAAAAAGATTATTGTTATGTTTCATAAAATTAACAACTCTGTAAATCAAAAGGCTCTTAACAAGTTATATAATTATATCGTACTCCCATATCTTAATTATTGTGTTGAAATCTGGGGTAACAATTACAAATCAAACATCAACTCTATGTTCTTACTTCAAAAGAAAGCGATTAGAATTGTAAATAATGCAGATTATCATGACCATACCAATGCTCTGTTTATTAAATTAAAAACATTAAAACTGCACGAACACTGCTACGTACAAAGCTCATAACCACATGCTGCCTGGGTGTCTACAGGAGCGGTTCAAACCTAGGGAGGGTCCCTATGACCTCAGAGGTTCAGCTGTCTTTCAGAAAGCAAACATAAGAACAAGCTTAAAAAGTAGGTGTGTTTCTGTCGGGGGGGGGGTAGGGGTTCATCTGTGGAACCGTTCGGATGATTCCTTAATCATCCAACAGTTTGGATGATTCCTTGGATGATTCCTTAAAATGTTCGAGTTCCATTCAGAAACCAATTAAGTTTGTAAATTGAGTTTCCACAGTCGCAGTATTCTACGTGATTTATTAACTCTGTCTTGATGTGTTATTAAACCATATACCCAAACTTGCCTAAGTTTTAGTAAGCTCTCGACTACCCACCTGAAAGTCATTCTCCCCCAGCCTGTTCCCCCTTTATGACTCTGTAGTTATTTCCTAACTAACACAGTTACGCCACGAATCTTGGGCTTTTTTTTAAAATCAAATTTGGCTGCAAAACAAGCCACCATGGACCCAAAGGAAGATGTGTGCGTCAGCGTTTTGATAAAGGAGGTGAGCAACACTTAATTTCAAGAAACAACTCAAAGCAAATATGAAGTCCATGTGCGCATGGGTCTTATGTCCCTTTCCTCATTGCTCATATTTGCCAAAGAGTCCTCAATAAAAGATAGTGATATTACAAGATCTTTTATCAATTTCCTTAGTCATTTACAGTGGGGCAAAAAAAGTATTTAGTCAGCCACCGATTGTGCAAGTTCTCCTACTTAAAATGATGACAGAGGTCTGTAATTTTCATCATAGGTACACTTCAACTGTGAGAGACAGAATGTGAAAAAAAATCCAGGAATTCACACTGAAGGAATTTTAAAGAATTTATTTGTAAATTATGGTGGAAAATAAGTATTTGGTCCACCATTCAAAGTTCTCACTGATGGAAGGAGGTTTTGGCTCAAAATCTCACGATACATGGCCCCATTTATTCTTTCCTTAACACGGATCAATCGTCCTGTCCCCTTAGCAGAAAAACAGCCCCAAAGCATGATGTTTCCACCCCCATGCTTCACAGTAGGTATGGTGTTCTTGGGATGCAACTCAGTATTCTTCTTCCTCCAAACACGACGATTTGAGTTTATACCAAAATGCATACATGGATGATACAGCAGAGGATTGGGAGAATGTCATGTGGTCAGATGAAACCAAAATAGAACTTTTTGGTATAAACTCAACTTTTCGTGTTTGGAGGAAGAAGAATACTGAGTTGCATCCCAAGACACCACACCTACTGTGAAGCATGGGGGTGGAAACATCATGCTTTGGGGCTGTTTTTCTGCTAAGAAGACAGGACGAATGATCCGAATGAATGGGGCCATGTATCGTGAGAGTTTGACCCAAAACCTCCTTTCTTCAGTGAGAGCTTTGAATGGTTGACCAAATACCTATTACCACCATAATTTACAAATAAATTATTAAAAAATTCCAACAATGGGAATTCCTGGATTTTTTTTTTCACATTCTGTCTCTCACAGTTGAAGTGTACCGATGATGAAAATTACAGACCTCTGTCATCATTTTAAGTGGGAGAACTTGCACAATCGGTGGCTGACTAAATACTTTTTTGCCCCACTGTATATGCAATTCACATTGTCTTCTGCATGTGAAAATACAATAATTAACTATAAAACATGTTTTGTCTTAATAAGTTGGGGATACTGGAACAGACTAAGTGGATTCGTGTTTTTTTATTTGTGCTGTCAGTATTAGTAGTGTCAAATTATTATTTTTAATAATATAGATTTTTTAACGTTTTATTTATTCAATTTTATTAGGAAAACATTTGTATCTAAAGTACAGTCATGGTGTATTTTAGAGTGAAATTTGCCAGCGGGCAGAACAGTTTGAGTCTCCTCACTCATCTTTAACTGATGTATGCATTGACCTGATCACTGACCACATAAACCTTTCAGTAACCACCCGCTTTTAAGGCAAATGAGCAGTAATGGTCAAAATACATTGCATGATTACAAGTTACATGATTAATTGGATATTTTTTTGTGATTAATCACGAGTTAACTATTTTTGATAGCCCAAGTGTTTTTGCTTCGCTTTTCGTATAATTAAATTTTCATCTGACTTTTTTTGTAATAGATTACTAACACAAAAACCAAGGTACCACCGTTTTCACTACTCAAGGTCTGAAGGCTTACGTCTCACAGACTATGAGTTTAAGAGGAGTAAAGATAAGGAAGCTATTTATTTGTGTTGTGAGATTATCCTCTTAAAAAGATAAAAGTGCTCAACACATGAAATAGACTTTGCACCAAGCCTGCAAAAGGACAGCCACTAAAATGCAGCAGTGACTTTGTGGAAGTATCACATCCCGGCTGCTGTTCTAATAACGGAGTGCAGCCCAAGGTGGCTCATGACACCATTGTGCTTTTTAAACTGTAATCAGCAGGCCAAGTGGCTCTTGAGTGACGCGACAATGGAATTTAGTGTGTCGCAATCACTTTCAGTCCAGTATTAGTGGATATATGTGGCATGAAAGCAAAAAACACAGGAAATTCCAAAGCTTTATTCACACCACTCTATACGGCAAAGTAGTTTAGTGACGCACTGATGCTTTGCTAATGTGCAGCTCCTGGACCCTGCCAAAGCTTGACAGGTGACTCAGACGAAGCAAATTACTTTAAACCTAAAGTGACACCACACGTAGTTAAGGACAAATGAGAGCAACAATTACTAAAAGCCTCAATCACATTCAAAGGCAATGCAGTGGTAACAAACCATGCTAATGGACATGTGATGGGTGGAAAACAGACAAATTCAGGCTTACCTTCTGCTCACCATCAGCTTTGACAGCTCTGTGGAGAAATCGGGAGAACATGAATTAGAACTGTCTTGCGTAAAACACATATGAAAAACCAAAGTAAATTTTGTTTGTGTAGAAATTTCATTGAAAAATATCAAGTGGACATGATGTTTATTTTGATTTCATTGATGTCAAAACTGATGTTTCGCCAAAGATTTAAAAACAGAAAATACAAGACTGATTCAACTACATCATTCACATATCCAGGTATTGAATGTATTGGACCCGTTCTATGACAGAAACCACAAGAAGAGGAACATTAATGACAGAAAGACGTTTCGAAGAATATGCACAGAACCAAGTCTGAAAGCTTTCAAGAATGATCTGAGAGATCAAAGATGGGTGGTATATGGTATTCCATCCATCCATCCAGGATGTACCCCGCGGTAGGCGGGATACACCCGGGACACGTTTTTTTGTTGTTGTTAAATACTTTCGGGATGCTCTATAACAAACACTGCCTATTGAAACAACTTAGTAAGACGCAAAAGAAAAAAAAATCAACCATTGATGACGAAAGGACTGAAAAATGCTTGCAACAAAAAGAATACATTATATAAAATATTTATAACACAAAGATCTACAGAGGCAGAAAACAAACACAAAATGTATAAGAACAAGCCAACTAGCATACAAGGAACACGGGGCGGCATGGCGTAGTGCAGGGGTGCCCATTACGTCGATCCCGAGCTACCAGTCGACCGCGGGGGGTGTGTCAGTCGATCTCCAGCCAGGCTTGAAAAAAAATAGACCTAAAAATTAGTGATCATCAATCTTCACCAAGACGTCACTTAAATGACATTCACGGTACCGGAGGGTCTTGTGAGATGACGCTGGCTGCTGCAAGATCATTATTATGAAAATATGACCGAGAGGAAGGCGAGAAACACTTTTTATTTCAACAGACTCTAGCGCCGTACCTTCCGTCAAAACTCTAAAGGCCGACTGCACATTTCCTATCTTCACTATAAAAGCCCTGCTTCATGCTGCCTGCGCTAACTAAATACAGAGTCTCGGAAAACTGGCGTGCACAAGCGATCCCTCAGAAAGCTGGCGTGCACATCACTTGTGCACGCCAGCCTTCCGAGACTCTTATTTTGTTAGCGCAGGCAGCATGAAGCAGGGCTTTTATTGAGAAGATAGGAAATGTGCAGTCGGCCTTTAGAGTTTTGACGGAAGGGACGGCGCGAAAGTCTGTTGAAATAAAAAGTGTTTCTCGCCTTCCTCTCTGTCATTTTTTCATAATAATGAACTGGCAGCAGCCAGCGTCATTTCACAAGACCCTCGGGTGCCGTGAATGTCAATAAAGCAAGCTATGGAATTTGCCGCCAATGTTTTTCTTGTAAAGTGTATGGAAGCTGGATGAATTAGATGCCAAAAACCAACCACTTTCATGTGGTATTGTACAGAAAGGACCACTTTTTTTTCTCCTCCATTTGAAAATGTGGGCGTTGTCATCATTACTGTCTGATTCCAATAAAGGCAAGTCATCAGAATCAGGTAATACACCAACTTATATTCTTGTCTTTGTGAAAGAAAGACATCTATATGTGTTACACATGCTTGTATTATCATTAAACACATTTAACTTGTTTACAAAAATGTCTCTTTCATAAATAAATAAATATAAATGATATATATAAATGAGGTAGATCCCCTCGAGTTGGTCAATTGAAAAGTAGCTCGCCTGCAGAAAAAGTGTGGGCACCCCTGGCGTAGTGGGTAGAGCGGCCGAGCCAGAAACCTGAGTGTTGCCGGTTCGCTCCCCGCCTATTGACATCCAAATCGCTGCCGTTGTGTCCTTGGGCAGGACACTTCACCCCTGGCCCCGGTGCCGCTCATACTGGTGAATGAATGATGAATGAATGATAGGTGATGGTCGGAGGGGCCGTCGGTGTGAACTAGCAGCCACGCTTCCGTCAGTCTACCCCAGGGCAGCTGTAGCTACAGATGTAGCTTACCACCACCAGGTGTGAATGAATGATGGGTTCCCACTTCTCTGTGAGCGCTTTGAGTATCTAATAATAGAAAAGCACGATATAAATCTAATCCATTATTATTATTACGGAGGAAAAAAATACTACAGTATATAATTGGACTGGAACAAAAACAATATGAGAGCAACCTAGGGCATCCAGAATAGCAATATTAAAAATGGTGCCAACAAGGATCATCATAAGTACTTCCCAGATGTAATGTAAAAAATGACAATATGAACAAAGTAGTTGAAAGCTTCAATAACTACTATGTGAACATTGTCTCAAATCTAGAGGAAAAGATAAATGACACGAAAGAGAGAAATCCCAACTCGATGTTCCTTAAATTTAAGTTTGAGTTTATTTCGAACATGCATGCATACATACAACATAAATGCATACAAAGGAGAAAATACTCAATATTGTGAACAAATGTGAATTCAAAAGCTCAAATGATTGTAACAGAATTGATATGGAAATGATAAAAAAGGTCAATGAAAAGATTTCAGGAGATTTTCATATAAATCAGTAACCGATCATTTCAAACAGGCATATTCCCAGATAAAATGAAAATAGCAAAGGTTGTACCAACTTATAAGACTGGAGACAAACACTAGTTTACAAACTAAATACCGGTTTCTCTACTTCCACAATTTACTAACATTTTTGAAAAACTGTTTAACAATAGATTGGACACATTCATAAATAAAAATGACACACAGACAACCAATACCGATACAGAGCCAACATTTCAACATCAATGGTATTAATCGAAATAACGGAAGAGATCACCAATTAAATAGATAGCAAAAAATGTGCTGCTACAGTGTTTATGGATTGAACAAAAGCATTTGACACAATCAATCACAATAAACTTAAATAAATTAATTAAAAAATTAGAAAGGTACGGCATCAGAGGGTTGGTCTTGAACTGAGTAAGAAGCTACTTAACCAAAAGCAAGCAATACGTGAAGTTAGGCGAACACACGTCTACAGAGCTGAACAAATCCTGTGGTGTACCTCAGGAGTAAATACTGGGACCAAAATTGTTCAATCTACTTCTTTATACTAACAACATTTGGAAAGTTACAAAAGACTTAAAGTTAGTATTATTTGCAGATGTTTTGTTCAGAAGAGAACGCACAAAAGCTAATACAAATAATAACAGAAGAAATTAACAAATTAAAAAGATGGTTTGACAAAAACACATTATCTTGGAATCTCAGTAAAAACAAAATACTTTTCGGTAACAGTAGAATGGAAAGTCAAACAAATACAAAAAGACGGAGTAGACATAGAAAAGGTAAAAGAAAACCTCTTTTTGGGTGTAACAATGACAACTTCAACTTAATAAACCTTGATTGATTGATTGATTGAACTTTTACTTTTTCATTCCCTTTTTTTATTAGTAAAGTGAATTATATTTATTTAGCACTTTTCTCTCAAGACTCAAAGCGCTCTACATAGTAAAACCGATTATCTACATCTTTAAGCTACATTTTAAACCAGTGTGGGTGGCACTGGGAGCAGGTGGATAAAGTGTCTTGCCCAAGGACACAACAACAGTGGCTAGGATGGCGGCAGCCAAGATCGAACCTGGAACCCTCAAGTTGCTGGAACGGCCGCTCCACCAACCGAGCTACGCCGGCCCAACAACATTAAATAATGTTTACTGTCGTTTTGTAAATTTTACACTGCAACCATGTAATCTCCCCAATAAAGTATATCCTATCATATGGCATTAACTTTTTAAATAACTTACAGAAGCGCTAAACAATACAAAAAGAGCCTTAAAAGTGTAACTCGGCAGCAAATGAGAACAACTTGGAGATCCCAACTTCCTTTAACGCATTGATGTACTGGAGAAATCCTGCCCATTTTGCAGGATTACAGTGAGCAGGGTTTTGTACAAAAAGACTACATAGGTAAGTAAAACAATGCTAGGGAACTGATGTGTAAAAAAGTAAAAACGCATGCTAGTTTAAGAACGGCCACAACACTGTTTTTATGTAAAGAAAAGGTCGAATAAACAACTAATAAAGCGTCCTTACTGTATACTGTCCAATATACCTGAAGTCTAAATTTAACCACTTTGAAGGCAAAACACAATTTTTGTGTTAAAGGGGAACATTATCACCAGACCTATGTAAGCGTCGCTATTTACCTTGATGGTGCAGAAAAAAAAGACCATATTTTTTTAACCGATTTCCGAACTCTAAATGGGTGAATTTTGGCGAATTAAACGTCTTTCTGTTTATCGCTCTGGAGTGGATGACGTCAGAATGTGACGTCACCGAGGTAATACAGCCGCCATTTTCATTTCCAACACATTGTAAACAATGGGTCTTAGCTCTGTTATTTTCCGTTTTTTCGACTATTTTTTGGAACCTTGGAGACATCATGCCTCGTCGGTGTGTTGTCGGAGGGTGTAACAACACTAACAGGGAGGGATTCAAGTTGCACCACTGGCCCTAAGATGCGAAAGTGTCTGCCGCCAGACCCCCATAGAATGTGCCAGAGTGTCTCCACATTTTACCGGCGATGATAGACATGGCACAGAGATGTATGGATAACCTGCAGATGCATTCGCAATGATAAAGTCAACAAAATCACAAAGGTGAGTTTTGTTGATGTTGACTTATGTGCCAATCAGACATATTTGGTTGTGGCGTGACTGCAAGCTAATCGATGCTAACATGCTATGCTAATCGACGCTAACATGCTATTTACCGGCGGTGCTAAAGCAGACATGGCACAGAGATGTATGGATAACCTGCAGATGCATTTCCAATGATGAAATCAACGAAATCACAAAGGTGAGTTTTGTTGATGTTGACTGCCAGCTAATCGATGCTAACATGCTATTTACCGGCGGTGCTAAAGCAGACATGGCACAGAGATGTATGGATAACCTGCAGATGCATTTGCAACTATATTACGTTTCCTTCCACCCACATTTAATGCGGAAAAAACACTTACCAATCGACGGATTTAAGTTGCTCCAGTGTCACAAGATGCGAAAGTCCTGATCATTTGGTCCGCACATTTTACCGGCGATGCTAACGCAGCTAATCGGCCATGCTATGGCTATGAATAGCGTCAATAGCTATTCGCTCAATAGCTTCAGTTTCTTCTTCAATACTTTCATAATCAAACCATCCGTTTCAATACATGCGTAATCTGTTGAATCGCTTAAGCCGCTGAAATCAGAGTCTGAATCCGAGCTAATGTCGCTATATCTTGCTGTGCTATTCGCCATTGTTTGTTTACATTGGCAGCACTGTATGACGTCACAGGGAAATGGATAGTCGCATCACAAATAACGAAAATCAAGCACTTTAAAGCTTTTTTTAGGGATATTCGGAGACCGGTAAAATTTTGAAGAAAATTTCCAAAAATACAACATGCCACTGGGAACTGATTTTTATTGTTTTTAACCCTTTTGAAATTGTGATATTGTTCCCCTTTAAAGCAGAGCACTTTTGTGGCAAAATAAAGCACTTTACATGAACATGTCATTTCTATTGATTCTGTTACCACTCGATAAGGATGGACAATTAATCAAATTTTAATTTCGATTTCAATAATGGCTTCTCACGATTATAAAAATGTAATAATTGAAAAAAAATATTAATGGGCATTCAAAAACAGATGAGGAGCAAATGAGTGAAAAAAGAGCACATCTACTAGAAGTTTTGGATCTCTCCACAGTTGCTATTTTTTATTTGACACAGCACAAGTTGCCTAATCAATAATCACTAAACTCAACAAAAAAGTAAGGCACAGGATTTCAGGGTTCACGTAACCACGGACACAGTCACACAATTGGTCAATAAAGCTACAAGTACGAAGCTAAAGCTAACAAGAACAATCCATACAACCACAACACATCTCATCCGCTTGTGTTGTTGTGAACGACATCATCGATGTTATATTCATCAACAAACAGTGGTCGTAATTTAAAAGGCTCGCTTTTTTTTTTTTTTACAGCCTGAAGTGAGTGGCCTCTTAACTTGTCAAGCTGATAGCAGCAGCAGAGCACAGTTCCCCTCCTTCACAATAATAGCGCGGTGACTAAAACAAAATAAAAGTTTCAAAAAAGCACATTACACAAGCATAACGCATCCAAATCACTTATTGATGAATTTACACAAATATTAAGCTTGAACCTAAAGTACTGGTCAAAATTGTCCAAAGATGTATAACACCATTAAATGTGACGATTTTTTATTTTAATTAAACTTTTTATTACATTTTATTTTACACATAAAGCACACTTTATAATGGTAAAATAAGTGTAAATGGTAAAAAGACTGAATAAAAAAACAAACTGGAAAAACTGAATGTTATTGTTTTTTGTATTGCTATTGTTATTTACATTTATTGTTATTGCCATTATTATTTTACTTGTGGTTTAGCCAGATTTTTCAAAACTATATTTAAAGTTGAGTTTTGGTGGTACAATAAATACACGTCTTTAAATTAATGAACTATAGTGTAATTAATCGTGATTATAATACCAATCAAAATAATTGTGATTATCATTTTTGCCATAATTGAAAGAAATTTAAGTATTTATTTCATTTATATGAAATAGAATCGTCCAGTCCTATCACTCAATATGCCGGAATGCTGGAAAATAGGTCAAGTAGAATAAAATATAGTGCTACATTCCATGATGTTATCCAAAGATTCTCCCACTCATTCATACAAATACTGCAAGTGCCCCATGTCTTAACTTTAATCCCAGGGATTCACATTTCTACACTGCTTTCACTGACTGGAGCGCCGTCCAAAAGGTATGCAACTCACACAAATACACCAATGACACAGTGAGAACGAACGTGCATGTAAGTCACCTACATTGTATGGGGGCGTAAAAGCTACAACGGCTGTTTCCTGCAACAATGAGGGATAGATAACCGCCTGTGTCTGCCTGTCGGAGCCCTGATAAAGAGGCGCTAAAGACAGGATGACAACAGATACAGTGAGCGTCAGGCAGAGCATACCGACATGTCGACAAATCAATGTGACGTTTGCACCGCTGGAGCTCGCCGGCTGTCCTACTCCTAACCCATAATTTGATGAGCCACGCTTTAATCGGGGAAAAAATGTGTCATTGCTGTCTTGAAGTTTTTATTCAACTCTACGGTGAAAAATATGTGGACATGATTTGTGTTTTTCAGGGGAATGAGTTTGTGTGGACCAAGTTTGACCTGTGAGACAGAACAAGCACACTCAATGAGATCAGCTGTGACCTCATTTCACAGATCCATTAATCAAAAGAGGCAAGCTTGGTTCACAATAGTTCCAATCATTCTTATTTCTGTAATTACACTTCAATAACACTGATCTTATTTTGCGAAATACATTTTATTATTTTCCAAAGATCTAAAGCCATAAAAGAGAAAAAGATCACCGGTGTTAAACAGAGTAAATATCTCATCAATGTGCAGCTGGCCTCCTCCAAGCGCAATAGAAAACAATGGAATGCTGCCAATGTACAAACACAAGCTCTCTCTGGGAAGTGTTTCAGGAACATTCGCTCTGCTGTCTTCCTCTGCAGTAAAAACAATAGCGGAGGACTGGTTGTCGATTTGACATGTCAGATCTTTGCATTCCTGGGTGCATCTAAAGAAGTCTGAACTCTTAGCCAACTTTAACACACTGCAAAAGATCATTAGTGCTTTTTTCAGCCTACAAAAAAGTCGAAATGTGTGAACAGAGCAGGCTATAGGCTACATGCTGATGATGAATCAATGAAAACAGAATCCAAAGTACTTCAACTAGAAACCCTAAGAGCCTGATCTATTGAAGGCTTGCGTGCATTAAAACAACTTGCGTGTAGAGGTTTGCGATTTTTTAAATGGACAAACTAGACCGAGCAATCCATTTAGCGTCTTGGTCTTCGTGTATGAATAGAAAATATTCTGATTATCTGAATGCCCACAATACTGGGAAGAGGAGATGCAAATATAATAATTTTCCGTTCGGGCTCCAGTACTCTGGAATGCCCTCCCGGTAACAGTTCGAGATGCTACCTCAGTAGAAGCATTTAAGTCTCACCTTAAAACTCATCTGGATACTCTAGCCTTTAAATAGACCAGTTGATCTGCCGCTTCTTTTCTTTCTCCTATGTCCCCCCCTCCCTTGTGGAGGGGTTCCGGTCCGATGACCATGGATGAAGTACTGGCTGTCCAGAGTCGAGACCCAGGATGGACCGCTCGTCGGGACCCAGGATGGACCGCTCGCCTGTATCGGTTGGGGACATCTCTACGCTGCTGATCCGCCTCCGCTTGAGATGGTTTCCTGTGGACGGGACTCTCGCTGCTGTCTTGGATTCGCTTGAACTGAACTCTCGCGGCTGTGTTGGAGCCACTATGGATTGAACTTTCACAGTATCATGTTAGACCCGCTCGACATCCATTGCTTTCGGTCCCCTAGAGGGGTGGGTTGCCCACATCTGAGGTGCTCTCCAAGGTTTCTCATAGTCAGCATTGTCACTGGCGTCCCACTGGATGTGAGTTCTCCCTGCCCGCTGGGTGTGAGTTTTCCTTGCCCTTTTGTGGGTTCTTCCGAGGATGTTGTAGTCGTAATGATTTGTGCAGTCCTTTGAGACATTTGTGATTTGGGGCCATATAAATAAACATTGATTGATTGATTGATGATAATGTAATTTAGCAAGACTGAAACTGCTTTGCGACTGCTGTTTTGCGTCTATATTTAGCACATTTGAAATGTGTGTGCAAACTGGCACAGTTACCGGTACGCACAAATGGCTGTGAGAAAAGAGGCGATCACGCTGCAAATACTTACGATGGACATTGGACAGAGAATCTTCCATTCTACGGGTGTGTCCACATATTTGGACAATTAAAAATAGAAAATAGTAGAATAATTAATTAAATAGTAGAATAATTAATTAAATTAAATTAAATAATGAATTTCAAAATTGTCTAGCTGCTGGATGACTTAAAAAGGGTTGTTTGCAACTTTCTCAAATTTTTCAAACCTAAAAATATAACAAGAATGCTACCGGCTAGCTTATGTTATTTAATGAATACATTTCTATATATTTTTCACAATTTGAAGGTAATCCATGTAAAACACTTCAGAGCGGACCAACTGGCTTTCATGCTTGATGTTTGTACAAGCGCACATTCCTACGGCGCGTGCCCACCCAGAGGACAAATCTTCGAGTACAAAATGATTAAAAAAGGGATGCAATGGCCGCCGTGCGAAGTCAAAACAGTTGAGTGAGCTCAAAAATCACTCCAAACACCTCCTTTGGGCCGTGGCGTTGTTCTTTTTCTCAGTGCATGTGCATATCCTTGAGTTTTGACCTACGAAGAGGTTGTGTCACAATACAGCAGCTTTAAGGGGCTGATTAATTGTATTAACTCGTTTTTTTGGCTTTTTATTCTTATATTTCTCTCCTATATGAAAAAACTGCGGGCAACATACATTTTCATGCATTATTGCATGCATTTCTGGAAACCGCCGAGCCTGCCTTCGGCTTCCTAAAAGTAGGTTTTGTTGTCGAGATCGCAATTCTATATAGCCCAGAAAAGATGGGGTGTGCAGCATATTCCACAAAATAACACATACATAACATACAGTATGATGTCACGACCGTGAAATGAGTGTCTCCTTGGGCACAGTCGGTAGAACACTCAAAATACTCAAATAGGGCAGCCAGCACCACTTCTGCACTTGTTATCATTTGCACACAGTCTTAGTAGATCAACTGCAACACTATTTAGCCTGTGGTATTTGGATTTTAGTAGATCAGGCCCAAAGTGTCAAAAAGTGCTTGTTTGGCACAACATCCTGCCTGGTAGTATGAATTTTGACAGCATCCAGCCATGTTTTTAACAACACATAGCAAAAGTTAAATTCCCCTTGAGTCATACAATTATAAATATAACCAAATGTTTATTTATGACATCCCCTACACTTTAGCTCAGTTAGCATCTAAAGAATCAACTCCCCAAGTGTACAGTGCTTTTTTGTGATGTCACCAGACCACCAGAAACAGGAAAAATATCAATGCAGGTTCTATCCATCCAGCGGGGGGCGCTGGCGCCTACCTCAGCTACAATCGGGCGGAAGGTGGTGCACACCCTGGACAAGTCGCCACCTCATCGCAGGGCCAACACAGATAGACAGACAACATTCACACTCACATTCACACACTAGGGCCAGTTTAGTGTTGCCAATCAACCTATCCCCAGGTGCATGTCTTTGGAAGTGGGAGGAAGCCGGAATACCCGGAGGGAACCCATGCATTCACGGGGAGAACATGCAAACTCCACACAGAAAGATCCAGAGCCTGGATTTGAACCCAGGACTGCAGGAACTTCGTATTGTGAGGCAGATGCACTAACCCCCCTTTCCATTATTGCAGGTTCTATAATAATGGAAATTTCCTCTGGGAAAAATGTATTCTTTCTAAGAAAAAAAAAAGCAATCTATAGTCCACATGTTGCAGTGTCTGCACAAGGATGGAAAAGTTTGAAATGACTCCTAAAATCTGGCTCAGCTATCTAGAAAATCAAAGGGCAACAGAGTGAGCGTTTTGTCGGAGCATATCAGTCTTGAGAAAAAGTTTCCGGCAGCTGTGAGGACAACATTTCAACTTATGGTGAAGTCACAAATTCTAAATAAATCTCCTGACAGTACTACGACCCATGTTTGTGACTTGACAATTCAATACTTTCGCATTTTCTCCATTTTGCTTTAGGTGGTAATCCTAGGTCTGGGCCGATATTCCATAAATCAATAACCAAACGATAATTCAAATTAAATCGGTATGTTTTCCAGCGTCGATGAATCCCTATGTGTGTACAGGGGAATGAAAATAAGGGAATAAATCCACTTGTCTTTTATTAAGTGTTTTTACTCTGTGCGTTGAGGCGGGCCGCTGACACACTACAATCACGCAGTGCAACAAATTAGCCTGCGAGCAAAATATGTAGTACCGTACATGGACAAAATGATAACATGACCAAACGTCACCGCATCAGTGTGGGAATATTTAAGTTTAAACCTTTTGAACAATACGAGCCTATCAACACCGAGGAGCCAGTTTACCGAATAAGACAAACCTGCACACCCACTTGAAACCCAACCACCCGACAGTCCACACTCAACATGCATTTGGTGTACAAACGAATCAGCACAAAATGGTGTGCGCTCACAAAAAGGGTGGTTCAAATCATTACATCGCCAAAGACATGCTACCATTTATTACTGTTGAAAATCTACAAATGTTGCAAACATTTGTCATGTCATGAGGTTTTTCCTCACTGGGAATCTGCAAGACTTCCTTTTTTTTTTTTTTTTTTGCACGTGACCTACCTGGTAATACATCGGTTTATAATTTACTGTTTATATGTTATATGTTTATATGTTATATGTTTATATGTTATGTTTAGTCAGTGGGCTTCACGGTGGCAGAGGGGTTAGTGCGTCTGCCTCACAATACGAAGTTCCTGCAGTCCTGGGTTCAAATCCAGGATCGGGATCTTTCTGTGTGGAGTTTGCATGTTCTCCCTGTGAATACGTGGGTTCCCTCCGGGTACTCCGTCTTCCTCCCACTTCTAAAGACATGCACCTGGGGATAGGTTGATTGGCAACACTAAATTGGCCCAAGTGTGTGAATGTTAGTGTGAGTGTTGTCTGTCTATCTGTGTTGGCCCTGTGATGAGGTGGCGACTTGTCCAGGGTGTACCCCGCCTTCCGCCCGATTGTAGCTGAGATAGGCGCCAGCGCCCCCCGCAACCCCAAAAAGGGAATAAGCGGTAGAAAATGGATGGATGGATGGATGTTTATATCAGTGACTCAACTGTGATGTGTGGGCTCCATCTTGCGGTATGCCAAATAATCAATAATATTCCTATTATTAAAACACAGTGTTACTGTATTTAAGCTGTGTGTAATGTGGCCAAAAATATCAAAAATACTTATTAAATAAAACGTCTGTCTTGTTTTATTGAATACCTAGGCCTACTATGCTACTGTATTTTAACGTTGGTCATTATGGTAGTAGTTAGAGAGCCAAGTTATTTGTGATGTGGTACTTGGTTAAAAAAGTTTGAGAATCACTGGTTTATATTGTTACATTGCACTTTTGTTTAACAAGGTTGTAACTTGAGTGTCAGGTAAGTAAAGTAAAACTCGACCTCAGTCTATATGTCACATTTTGAAGTTCAACTTGGATTGTCAATACTTTATTTAGCCATTTTATTTTTTGTTTTGGTTGTGTATATTTGAGGGCCTCTAACATTTTTTGTAAATTATTTTTATTAGTCAACATTTGTGTCAAAAACAAATTAAATGAAAAGTGAGGCATATGAATATCAAGGTACCTCTTTTACAGTGTGGATACCAAACATGTAAAAGCCTCATTTTAGATACAGCTCTTTATTGTGCAGGTGTATCTAATGATGTGGTTGCTGAGTGTGTCTACACTCAAAGTATAGGAGCATATTTCAAGGGCACTGTGATAGCTTATCTATTAGAGAATGCAAGTGGGTATTGTTCTGTTGTGATTCATGCTGTGAGCAAAGACTGAGATAAAATGCACCGTTCGCTACGTCACAAATTGCAGATTGACTTGCCTGTTAAGAGTGAGTGCAAGGGAGTCTGACGCAGCTCTGATCTTGTTTTGGGCCTCCACATGGGTCATGTCCTCGGAGTTGAGGTCATCGATGGACACCACCCAGTCTCCCACCCTGACACCAGCCTGAGCTGCCTTACCGCCTGGGGTCAGCTGGAAGAGAGAACACAGGATAGATAGGTTTTCACATTAGCGGCGTAATATAGAAAAAACAACCTTGTAAACGATTCATTTTTACCATACTCATATTTAATGATGGCAAAATTGCCTATTCACATGTCAACATTTTTTTGGAGGATACACTATAACGTACACGGAATACAGATTTTCTCAAAGTTAATAATATTAAAAAATATTTGTATTATATAATAATATTATAACGTGCAGAACCGTGATTGTCTAGTGGTACGGTACCGGGCACCATTTCTTGGAGAATCATTTGATTAAACGACAGTGTTTATGTACCTATATTCAAACACAGTATTCTTGTTCAAACTGCGTGTAATTTAACAGTGGCCGAAAATATTAAATATATTTGTTAAATAAAACGTCTGCCTTGTTTTTTTATGAATAGTTTGGCCTACTACACTACTTTATTTTAATGTTGGTCAATATTTTCCTGAGGTAGTACTGCGTGAAAAAAGTTTGAGAACCAGTGTCCTAGACAAATGGTTAAAAAAGATTGGGCAATTATGTTTTAGTTTAAATTAACCATGTTTTTCAACTATCTGTCTATCCAACCGTTTTCTACTGCTTGTCCCTATCGGGGGTTGCGAGGGTGGCTGGAGCCCATCCCAACTGGCGGGGTACAATCTGGACAAGTCTCGCAGGGCCAAAAGATAATCTTGCTCAAATTCTACAGACATGTGCTTGTCAGTTTCCTAATGATGTGAAGCCCTTTGAGGTGCTCGTGACTGAGGGCTATATACATAAATTGTGATCGATTAATTGATTGATTGATTGATTGGTCTGAAAAGCCTAAAGTTACTGTATGTTGATAAGTGCAATGAGCAATATGAGAAATTCCATGGGGTCAAACTTGGGATCTAATAACCCTGCCATTTTTTTGGGTCAGAAAAATGATAGAACAGGCCACATAGTAAGAGTGCATGTTTTGACAAATGTTTACTATTTGGGCCTCAGATGAGGGGGGGGGTTGCCCACATCTGAGGTCCTCTCCAAGGTTTCTCATAGTCAGCATTGTCACTGGCGTCCCACTGGATGTGAATTCTCCCTGCCCACTGGGTGTGAGTTTTCCTTGCCCTTTTGTGGGTTCTTCCGAGGATGTTGTAGTCGTAATGATTTGTGCAGTCCTTTGAGACATTTGTGATTTGGGGCTATATAAATAAACATTGATTGATTGATTGATTGATTGAATATGACAGAAAATAGATACAGTAAGTTGTTGAAAATATTTGTGTGCATGTGGACTTGCATAGCTTCAACATACATGCAAATATCCTTTGTAATTATACCATGTCCGTTGTTTACACACAAAAAAAAAAAAAACATTGTTTTCAAAAACTTCCATTTTGAGGCTCAATTGCAAATGTTTGCATTTCCAGAATCTAAAATTATGCTGTTGTCGTGTAAAAGAAATAGTGATTTTGGGATATTCCGGGTGAAAAATAGTGTCCCTGAATTACCAACAAATATTATATCGCAGGAACATGACGTTATGAAGGCAAAAGTCATGTCCGGTTGACACAGACATAACATCTGTTAACATCACCTAATAATCAACTCAGGGAGTGTGTGTGTCTGAGTCAGACAAGCCAGGAGAGATATTTCATTTGGTTCTATGGGGGAAAAGGCCATCATGATGTCATCAGTCATCACATGATTCATCGCGGATGTAAGTACGGATGATAAAAGCAGCGCTTGAAAGCCTCAGACAGACCCCCCATGTCACATATAGTCCCATAATTTACAGTAAGACACGTCTGGTTTATTCCCCCATGCAGACAGGTAAGTCCATGACCTGTTTCACTGACATAACGGTGACATCATCCTTTCAAGGTAGACATTCTGTCAAAGCTACGAGGTGGAACGGTGTTCCAAACAGAAAGAAAAAAACATTGGGCCTGATCTGCCCAGCTCCAAATACCACATGCTAAACAGCATGTGCAAACAATAAAATTACATGCATTAATAGTAGGCGTGTTCCATGTGATCTACGAAGACTGTGTTTGTAACTGGTGCAGACCGCCTAATCTAAATGAGTGTTTTGCATGTACTTTGTAGCTTTCACCTTAGAAACACTCATTTACTGCACATTCATGTTATCATGGTCCTACCTGTGGCATTTTTTTCTGGGCATTTTAGAAACAGTCTTGCAGTGTGATCGACAACAGAACCCACATTTTTTAGCGGGCTGAAGCTGCGGTCATGGAAGATGCTGGTAATAACTGCGAGTGTGCGCTGGAAGATTCCAGACGCAACAAAATGAATATTCCAAGATGTTTTTTCTCATATAGAAAACATGTCAATATCTCCTATTGTATATGAAAACACAATGAAAAATTAAAAAACACCTGAAGACACCAAAAATAAATTGAATTCCTTCTAATCAGCCCCTTAAGTCATCCGTCTTTTGAATAAAATTATTCAAAAATGATTGCTCAATGGACAAAGTCGAGGTTTTTTTTGACAGTCCATACATGTTGACACATGACATGGATTCGTAGGATGGAACTGCAGAGCAATCACCTCCTTTCTCACAGCTGATTCTATCCAACAGCCAGTTTACGCGTCTTTTCTAGACGTATTAAATCTAGACGCAAAACAGCGGCCACCGAACAGCTTCAGCCTTGATTGATCACACTGCGTGTGCTAAATGCTTCTAATACCAATGCTTCCCCTCCCAGTATTGTGGGCGTTTTGATGGTGATCAACAAATATTCAACATGAAGACAGACACGCTAAATGGATTGTGCTCCTTACTTGGCTCATTTAAGAGAAATCCACTGCACACTAGTTTTGTGTGTGCTATCAGGTTTGCACGCATTTCAGTACATCCATCCATCCATCTTCTTCCGCTTATCCGAGGTCGGGTCGCGGGGGCAACAACCTAAGCAGGGAAACCCAGACTTCCCTTTCCCCAGCCACTTCGTCTAGCTCTTCCCGGGGGATCCCGAGGCGTTCCCAGGCCAGCCGGGAGACATAGTCTTCCCAACGTGTCCTGGGTCTTCCCCGTGGCCTCCTACCGGTTGGACGTGCACTAAACACCTCCCTAGGGAGGCGTTCGGGTGGCATCCTGACCAGATGCCTGAACCACCTCATCTGGCTCCTCTCGATGTGAAGGAGCAGCGGCTTTACTTTGAGTTCCTCCCGGATGGCAGAGCTTCTCACCCTATCTCTAAGGGAGAGCCACGCCACACGGCGGAGGAAACTCATTTCGGCCGCTTGTACCCGTGATCTTATCCTTTCGGTCATGACCCAAAGCTCATGACCATAGGTGAGGATGGGGCCGTAGATCGACCGGTAAATTGAGAGCTTTGCCTTCCGGCTCAGCTCCTTCTTCACCACAACGGATCGGTACAACGTCCGCATTACTGAAGACGCCGCACCGATCCGCCTGTCGATCTCACGATCCACTCTTCCCTCACTCGTGAACAAGACTCCTAGGTACTTGAACTCCTCCACTTGGGGTAGTGTCTCCTCCCCAACCCGGAGATGGCATTCCACCCTTTTCCGGGCGAGAACCATGGACTCGGACTTGGAGCTGCTGATTCTCATTCCGGTCGCTTCACACTCGGCTGCAAACCGATCCAGTAAGAGCTGAAGATCCCGGTCAGATGAAGCCATCAGGACCACATCATCTGCAAAAAGCAGAGACCTAATTCTGCGGTCACCAAACCGGAACCCCTCAACGACTTGACTGCGCCTAGAAATTCTGTCCATAAAAGTTATGAACAGAATCGGTGACAAAGGACAGCCTTGGCGGAGTCCAACTCTCACTGGAAACGTGTTCGACTTACTGCCGGCAATGCGGACCAAGCTCTGACACTGATCGTACAGGGAGCGGACCGCCACAATAAGACAGTCCGATACCCCATACTCTCTGAGCACTCCCCACAGGACTTCCCGAGGGACACGGTCGAATGCCTTCTCCAAGTCCACAAAGCACATGTAGACTGGTTGGGCAAACTCCCATGCACCCTCAAGAACCCTGCGGAGAGTATAGAGCTGGTCCACAGTTCCACGACCAGTACATGTAAACCTTAAATAGATCAATTAGGCTCACAGTCTCTAATGCAGGTTTTACTTCCACTAAAACCACAAATACAAAAAAAATATGCCAAATAAGGTTGACTTTGTGGAGTGGTCTCAGGCGAAACATCTGCTCCTTAATATGGACAAGACCAAGAAGCTGGTCATCGACTTTGCATCAGCAAAATGGACTTAAACCCTGTTGACAAACTGATCCGGAAAGCTGGCCAAACTATTTCTACGCAGTTGGAGGCGTTTGTGTCAGTGAGGGCCAGGACGACACTGGACAAACTGCTCGCCATCATTGGCAATCCTGCCCGCCCACCCACTCCACCAGACAATTGAGGAACAGCGGAGCTCATACTCCAACAGGCTCCTTCAGCTTCGTTCCCACACTGTGCGATTCAATAACTCCTTCATTCTGCACTCCTTCCAGCAGTATAATCACTCGCCATACAGCAATAGATTATATTTGTCTATTACCTGACCGCTTCTACATTAGCTATCTCTCTTTGTTTATAATATATATTTTCTGCTGGATCTACTATTAATTTATGCTGCCCTTTTTTTTCCTGCAGCTGTTACATATACTGTAATAATGTACATGGTAATTGGGATTTGTTATACAGTATATTGGCTACATTATCTAATAATATAATGTAATAAGATGTATCAGTATATGTCATATTCTGTATACATAATATGTAAATATTACCCATCCATCCATCCATTTTCTACCGCTTATTCCCTTTCGGGGCATGTGTTATATTATATATTGCTACTATGGTACATTTTTAGTCTACTTTCCATCATTTGTAACTGAGCTACTGTGTGGAACAATTTCCCTCGTGGATCATTAAAGTTTGTCTAAGTCCAAGTCTAAGTCTAAGTCTAAAGGAAAAACGATCCGTGTGTCAAACGCTCTGATACGTTAAGTACAAAGTGGCATCAGATAAGAGAGGCAGTACCAGGATTTCAGGCAAAACCCCATTAGGATTACTCACTGGTGTCACGGATCCCTGTAAATGGTGGCTCATCACAAGCACAGAGGACTCAGCAGTTCAATCAATAGTTTCCTGCCATGTCCACCTAAGCCATCAGGCTTGCTGCTTTGATTCTGCACATTAAACATAAACACTGGTGCAAAAGAGCAAGGAGCTAATGTCTGTAAAGTGATGACAGCTCACTGTGTGCCCCACCAAGGCAGCCTGCCTCGAATCAAAGCATGTTAATGCTAAAAATAGAATGAAATAAGTTCCTCTGAGGCAATTCTTATTTTACAGTCAAGTTAAACATCACTTTAATTGGCTTTGATTGGCTCGCTCTTAAAGCAGCGAGCAGGGGTTAAGAAAGACCTGTCAACTTTAAGAAATAACTTTTATGAGTTTTCACTTGCAGAAAATAACGATGATACTGACACATGTACTGTATTTCAAAAGGATGTGCAGCCTGGCAAACCACTGAGGTTCCCTGCTGACAAGACACAGCCCTGCCTCCTTTTTGCAACCACATTGCCTTGTAAAAGTAATTTTGCCTAAATTAAATCATTAGCAACATCCTACAGAAACAATCCTAGAGCCCTGGCAGGAACTGTTACAGACACAGGCATACTCTTGACTGAACCCATAAAAACTCTCCACATCAAGACCACATTGTTGGATTTTATTTAACAGCCCATATATTTCAAAGCATGTCAGAGACTTAAATGCACCTGCACAATATACTGTAAAGAGATTAAACACTTTTAAAAGGTACTGTATTATTCAAACACTCTTATGCGGTGGTGCGTTTGCTTACGAGTGTCCCTGATTTTTTGCACACAGTCTTTTGGGCTGTGAGCTATCTCTCATGTAAGCATTAATGCTTTAGGTTGCAGGCAAAAATTTGGGTTACAAACATCCCCACCGTTAGTTGGCATAGCGAAAGTATCAATGAATAAACCTCAGATTTCATCAAAACATCCAGTCTCAAACTCGCTAGCATTAACTAATAGCTAGAAACAGAAAACTTAGTTTTTCCAACCACAGGAATGAAAAAAGTGAGTGTGAATTAGTGCTGAAAAGGCAGGTGATATCAATCTAATTAAAGAAAATCCTCTAAATAATGACTGAGGTGTGCGTGTAGCCAACGTACTACTAGCACAGCACTCCTACAATAATATGCATCATACTTAAGCAGAATGAGCCGATAACACCAGCCATGGGTGATAAAATAATTCCTAAATGGCGAGAATGTGTCATTAAATATATGGAGAAACTGTTCATGGTACTGTAGAAGTCTGCTCTCCAAGGCAAATATCGTTCAACATTATTATTATTACATTACTTCATAAAACTACTGTAATTGTTTATAGTACATGAAATCGTATTGTTTTGTATAATAAATATTCATTATCTAGAAGTCTGCTTTTCGTATTGACAAGCATTAAACATGTTAAAATTATGGCGGACTAGCACAGATTAATTGGATTTCAATTCATTTTCAATAGGGAAGATTGGTTTGAGATACAAGTATTGGGGCTTAGAGATCTGCCAAAAAGCTAATTAAACTAATAAGCCAAGGCACCACTGTATTTACAGATCACAAAATATGTTTTCTAAATAGACAGGCAGCAGGCATTTGATTACATTTCCATGGTCAACTAAAAATTATCAGTTCATCTATCTTTTTGTAATTGAGACATGGGAATGCTTCTTTGGTCATTTTGAACCGCTGTTTTAATAGCCTAGGTCAGGGGCGCTCACATTTTTTCTGCAGGCGAGCTACTTTTCAATTGACCAAGTCGAGGAGATCTACCTCATTCCTATTTATATTTATTTATTTATGAAAGAGACATTTTTGTTAACAAGTTAATGGTGTTTAATGATAATACAAGCATGTTTAACACACATAGATTCCTTTCTGTCATGAAGACAAGAATATAAGTTGGTGTATTTGATTCCGATGACTTGCATTGATTGTAATTAGACAGTGGTGCTGATAACGTCCGCATTTTCAAATGGAGGGAAAAAAAAGTCCTCCTTTCTGTCCAATACCACATGAAAGTGGTTGGATTTGGCATCTCATTTGTCCAACTTGCATACTCGTTTTTAAACACTTTGTTATGAGAGTAGCATATGTGTGTGGCCCTTTAATGTCTGGCAGCAGGTGAGTGACGTCAGTGACTGTGCGGGTGGGCAAGCAAGTGAGAAAGCGGTCGCTGAGGGCGGGGGAGAAATACATTAGCATCAAACTCCGTAGCTTGCTAGCTTGTGCACGCTAGCTTTCTGAGACTCTTATTTTGTTAGCACAGGCAGGATGAAACAGGTCTTTTATGGTGAAGACAGGAACTGTGCTGTCGGTCTTTAGAGTTTTGACAGTAGGTACGGAGTCTCTAGAAATAAAATGTGTTTCTCTGCGTCCGCCCTGTTAGTAATTTTTTTCTTAAATATGAGCTTGCAGCAGCCAGCGTCATCTCACAAGATCGGGTGCCGAGAATGTCAAACAACTGACGAAAGTGAAGTCTTGGTATGATTGATGATTGCTCATTTTTATGTATATTTTTTAATGCCTGGCTTGAGATCGACTGACACACCCTCCGAGATCGACCAGTCGATCGCGATCGACGTAATGCCCACCCCTGGCCTAGGTTAAGACTAATCTGTCTTAATTTTAAGTATGTTCTTTATGGTTGTAAGCCCACAGTAAAGTAATAGATTCTCAAATAATGATGGAAAATACAGAACCAAACCCAAAGTTCTTTCTGCTTGAAAGTAAACGGTAGACACCGTCAGAGACGTTTTAAAGCCTGAGAAGGTTGTTTGCATGGATGGTTTAAGACAATGATGGACACAGACACCTGTGCTCATGGCTCAGGTTCAGAATGCAGCTGCCCTCTCACTGAAGAAGGCAAATTGCTGGGCTCAGACCTTTGGGCAGCATGGGGGTGTGGACCGAAATCCTATCCCCCACCCCACCATCCCACATCAGTATGTCAATATGGCGAAGTACAGTGGAAAACATGTTCTGGAACACAACTTGCTCTTGCTCAGTAGATCTGACAAGCAAGGATCTAAAATATTGCTGGCATGATACAACATGCTTGAGCAAGGCCACTATTGATTTGGCTCATTTAGGGTGTAGCAAACTGATGCCACAACTACAAAATGGTTTCCTATTTCACACGGATGACAAGAGAAGGTTTTATCAATTTCCCTTACTATACCAGCACAACAGCATATTTATATTGCTAGTAATGTACATCAAATTTCAAAGCCAAGTAAGCCTTTCAACATGTTTACCTGTCAAGAGCTTTTATTGACTGATTCTCAGAACTATCCTTGGGTTCGTTTCGGTTAAGTTAAATTAATAAGATACAGGCTTACTTGGCATGTTGAAAGCCAAGTAATCCTTTCAACATGCATTGAATTTACCTGTCAAGAGCTTTTATTGACTGATTCTCAGAACTATCTTAGGGTTTGTTTAGGTTAAGTTAAATTAAGATACAGAATTTTATGGCCAGCTCTAAGTAAATTGGCAGAGTAACTCTGCACCTTTTATTATTTCCACGGCTATTTGGAGGCCGGTAAATAGTCTGTCCTTACATCACTCGCAGGGTGCAGCTGATGCAAAGCCATAAATACCCCACTGAGAAATGGGAAACCAAACCTGCAAATACATGGCTGGCTTGTGCAGTGAAACACCTTGCATTAACTCACCTTAAAATACTGTAGCACTGCTCACAACACAAGAAATTCGCATTTAACTCGCCATAGGAGACAAACCTCCTGTGGTCAATCCATCAGTTGGTCTTGAAATATTTAGAGCCTCTAACAAGGTTGCTTTTCCACAAGTGTATGAGAGAGTGTTTAATGGTGGTGATGCAAAAGCAGATGGTGAAGAAGTCAGACAAGCAGACAAACAAAAAAATCTAGACAAATCCAGCTGTAGTGGTGAGACATTGCCCATCTCCTTACTATCTTACTGACATGACATCATCTTTAATTTCCTTCTAACATGTGATTTTAGATGACGGGACATGTGCTCGCTGATAAAAA
Organism: Nerophis ophidion; assembly: GCF_033978795.1. Classification (NCBI taxonomy): domain Eukaryota; kingdom Metazoa; phylum Chordata; class Actinopteri; order Syngnathiformes; family Syngnathidae; genus Nerophis; species Nerophis ophidion. The sequence goes on along the minus strand of NC_084615.1, from coordinate 72,363,570 downwards.
ACAGATGGTGCGCAGGAGGACGCACATCGTTTTATCAAACTGTTTATATAGTTGCTTTGGCTTAAGATCTAGGGCAGATTGCAAAAAACTCTGATGGAGGTACCCACATTCTTGACTCCACTTTGACCGAAACTGCAATTTGATATATTGCTTTAAAAACTAGATTATTTTATGGATAAAAAGACGTGTTGAAAAAATATGAGGTCACTTGTGTGATTTTACCAAATTTAAATTTTCTCAGGGTCAATTTAGAATCAAACTGAAAGGTAATTGGACATGATTAAAGTTGTGTTAATGTGTTCATACGTTGAGTAAACAATCTGATTGTTTATTTCACACAAAAAAAGTAGGAAAGAGTCCATGGTAACTGTTTGGAAAAGGACGGCCACTAGATTGGTCACAAGCAGCCACAATAGTTTAAGCTTGAAACCAGCTGGCTTGTAAGGTTATTTTATAAAGTGTGAAGTCCACTGCAGAGTGCCACCAGAATAATTGAGAGCAGCAAAAAAAAAAAAGTTAAGTTCATTCCACCATGTTTGAATTTCTCAATTTGTTTTGATCGTCACTTATACATCCAGATACAACAAGAATGTATTTTAGTTTGAACATGAAGATTAGTTTGCAAGTTGGCCAATTGTTTAAAGTGTGTAAATGGGATATTTTTTTAAATATTAGAAAATAGCATTTAAATGGCATCACAGTCAACAATAGGCTGGTGTTAAGTTCACAGGGTGTATCTTGCCTCTTGCACTTAATTAAACTAGGGTAGGCTCTACCCCTACACATGACCCTAAACAGCATACGTGGTAGAAAAATGGATGATTCGATCCATAACATCATTGTTCTCACTCTAGGTTTGGACACTTACAGGAGAAAAACTTTCTAATGTTCAAGAAAAAAAATATTTAAATGATGATGATGATAATGGATAGCACAAACTAAAAATCAACATAAATCAGTCAACAACTTCATGGATATGTGCTTCTGAAATTCCATCAAGTAATGTGGATAAAAAACAAAAATTTAGCTGAGTTCAAGCTGGTGTCAAGACTATATGATGTATTAAAATGAATGGATGGTTTTATTGATCAGTTTTTATTCCCCCTCCTTGGTTTTTTCATTTATGGTAGAATGGAAAGTACAAGCACACTGATGAGTTTCACAGTTTAGGGTAAGAATCAAACTGGGTCCCAAACTGTTAAAATACAATGATTCTACCATAAATAAGAGCAAAATAAAAGGTCGCAAAGCCACGGTGTTTTTTTTCCTGATGAGAGAGACTTATGTGTACCATATTCTTTTCGTAATACAAAACTCAAGTACTAAGCCATTTTTAAGAAATTTAGAACTCAGTGTTAAAAAACAATCAATCTCATCATTCATTTAAAAAATATTTTCAAAAATATTGTTATTTCAATAAATGTTAATTATTCACATGTTGACATAAAATAATACATAAAACTATTATTAAAATTAAATAATTATTTGTAAAAACATGATATTTTGAAATTGGATGCAAAAAATAGAGAGAATTTCAAGAAATAGGAACTGGTAACAGTTTACCTTACAATATTTTAACCTACCTCTGATCTTATTGACAAAGTATGCTTGGGGGTCAGGAGAGTCATTACATGGATGAGGAAATTGAGTGTGGAAGACATATTAAACACAGAAAGGAGGCAAGAGGATTGCCTGTTGGCAGCGACAGAGTGGATACAAGAAAAATTCTAGGAATGCTGAGAAAGCAAAGCTTCCCAGGCTCACAAACAAGAGGGGGAAGGAAGAGGGTACATAGAACATGGAAACCTGCAGGTTTACTGCAACTCTAAAATATACACAAAGTAACATGGTCCTTATAGTCCTTGCCATCCACAAAATCATATTATGATGCTCATCTGCAGCACAACAAGAAGCAAGGCAACAATATATAATTGAGCAAAATAGTAATGGAGAAGCCACAAATAACACTAATTGCCACCTCACCTTTACTGCAGCAACAAAAACACTTAAGCCCATTGATCTGTCAGGAGCTGTCATTTCTAATGATTTTCAGCATTTGCACAGGCTTTGGTACAGTCACTCTGCATGTTCTTCATTGTGTTGTCTCCCTAGGCTGGATGTCTTTGCTTGGGATATCATCAGCAGCCGGCCAGCAAAAAGAGAAAGGGTGATACCAACCACTGAAGTCGTCCAGCATTAACCCAATGCCAGAAGAAGACTTTGGTCTGGCTCTTGCCATCCTCAGTGACTGTGTGATTCACTGGCCACTTCTTAATGAGAGCAATGGGAGCAAACAGTGCGAGAAAGGCAATGAGAGAAACAATGTCACAACTTTATAACCTCTGAGCGAGAGGACCCGTTAAAACTACTGCACCCAGCAAAGACAAAATAGCTACTGAAAACTCATTCTCCAATTTACAGGCCTTAAGGTAGAACCACCAACCCACTCTATGACATTTACATTTAACAATGAACCTCGTCTGTCTGAACCCAAAACCCCTTATTTGGGAGAAGACAAATAATCAAATGAGCTTTTTTACATTTATTTGGTCAGTGGGAGAGAAAAGGGCTATTTGACAAGCTTCCAAAGAGAACATTGTGTTTCTGCATAGGATGCCAACCAGTGAGCAGAGCAGATAAGAGACATGTACTGACAAGACTGATTGTGTCACACCTCGATGGCATCCCACTTAGAAAACAGCATGACTAATAACAGTGCATTGTGAATGTTTTTCATCCCTCGTAACCATTTGACTTTCTGGCAAGCACTAAGTAATTGGGAGCTGCTGTGCTCTTATAAGGCCTGGAAACTGGCCGCTGCTTTCCTCGATAGTAACAGCAGTTTATAGGGTATTTGCAAAGCCAGTCCCTAAACGGTAGGTAAGAAACAAATGTCCTTGTGACCACTGAACAACATGTCAATGGTAAAGGCTTTTAAACATCAAGTATGGCAGAAATGACAGTATAAAACGGAAAGAAAAGTACTTTTTGATTCAGAATGGTGCATGTACTTTCAAGTTTGCTTTAAGAAGCAAATAAAAAGTAATAAAATCCGCTTTTGTCAATATAGTAGTTGGCACACTGCCATGCAGCTGGTGCTAACACGAACAAAGCACACAAACAGTTGAACTGATTGATCCAGGGCAGGTTGACACAGATAATACACTGTTTAACGCACCACTCAGGCCCCTACTTTTCTACAAGGATGTTACTAATTTGCAAAAAAATGTGATCAAACAATAAACATGTTGCAGTACTACATAAGTTTTAGGCCACATTCATATTGTATTGGTTGATTTAGAAATGTTTCATGACCTCTAGATTTCTTACTGTTAACGGAATGGGGAAAATTTGCTCGAGCTTATGATTTATGTTTATCCATTTATACTTGTTAGATAGCAAGCTACTTCCTGGGTTCATTGTGGATGATAGATGGTTCTGACAGTTTCATTGAGTCCAAAGTGACTGAAATGTAAATATATCCATATCCTCACCAAAATGTTTGGGTCCTTAGTTTAACCATGCATCACAGCTCGTCATTACTTTTCCACACTACTATAGATTGCATTATCAGGTAAGATACTAGAGAATAAAGCATACTTGCTAACCCTCCCAATTTTCCCGGGAGAGTCCCGAATTTCAGTGCCCCTGCTGAAGATCATTCTCACAAATGTCTCCCGATTTCCACCCGGACAACAGTATTGCTACACCATTCTTCACTAGGCGCCGTTTCCGGCCGGACAACAATAACGGTTACACCTCGAAGTCAGGCGAAGCAATCAGAACAGTAGAAGAAGACGACAAAGCAGAAGAGACATGGTGACAACGACTAAGAAGAAGTACGCTTGCAAGTTCCAAAATGATTGGAAAAAAGAATTTTAGTTCATCCAGGACAGCTCGAAGGGGAAGAGGTATGCTGCCTGCAAATTTTGTAGATCAGACTTCTTCATTGAACACGGTGGCCGAACGGATATAGTCACACATGAACGATCAGAGAAGCACAAGGCTGCGGCAAACGCAGCACCGGTCACAGCCCAGTATTATGGGCCACCTTGCTAAATGGAGACCCGAGGGATTAATTTATGCCGAGACAAAGATGGCTATGCTGATAGCTACAAGCAACATCCCGGCCAATAGTCGAGCGATCTCTACTACAGAATACACCTAAACATTACTGGGTTACTGTTACTGGTAACGAATGCAGGTAAATACAAACAAAAAGTCTTACCCTTGACACGGTGAGGGGCATGCTGAAGTCCTTGCCGCCCTGCAGCCTGAAGCCCCACGGCGCTGGGCCGCTGAGAGTTACGGAGTACACGTTCATAGCCTTTGGGTGGGAAAAAAAAATATTATTTATTTGAGGCCTTTGGATGTGTTTTACTTCAGCACAGATGTTCCAACTCGAGATTAGAATTTGGACCAACGTTTTTTGATCAACTATGGTGGGAATTATGCTATTCTTTAAAGCTGCTGTATGTTGAGGCTGAAAATAAATAAATAAACCAAAGTTTACAAAATAATACTGCTAACGGCTAGCAACGGTATGTTACAGCACCTAAAGTGTTGTAAAAGGGTTATAATTGGATTTTTTTCTACAATTAAAAGACTTCCTTGCGGTCTATATAACATGTAACAGCAGTGTTTTGGTTTAAATTTTGCATTGATTCTGTTTTACAGACCACCTTTAAGAAGCATTCTGACTACCCGCTGATTAAACTACGGCAAAATACAACACAATTGTCTCAAATTCCAAACGGCTAATTTGAAAGGATGCAAAGGTGTTTCACTAAATATCCGCCATGCCTCGATGGGTTTGGATTAAAATTTTCGGGAGTTACGGACCCCTTTTTATAGGAGATATTTAACAAATAAAGGTCTGTGCTTTTTACAAATTGCAGTTTGGGCCAAATAGGATGACTGCCGTCCAGGCTCTCAATCACAGGCACTTTGCGCAAACGCTCACATAAGCATTCACTAAAGAGATCTTTGAGAACTAAATTATTTTAAAATGAATGGTATGATGGTTGTTGTATTCCTGTTGACCAAATGAGTGAAATCATAGGGTTCTCCAAACACTGCTTTTGTAACTTCAAAATTATAATTTTGTTGCGTGCATGTGTAAAAGTAGGTCGTAGCTTACATGGTCAGACCGGGAAGAATGTAAGACAATACTTGCAGCTCATTTGAACAAGAACATTAGAGTGGAAATCTATCGATGACAAACAGAGCTTTAAAAAAGTGTTTTTATGGAATGGGATAACCTATATGACTGTTCTGAACTTTTTTTTTTTATGTCAGTGTTGTATTACGCTAAATAATTCTGCTAGAAGCAGTTGCAATGACGTGCATGTATGCAACTTCTTGATATGTTGTTCAATATTCTTCGGACCAAAAACTAGTAGAGACTGAAACCACAGTGCCTCTGCTAGGTGCAGCCAAACAGTTCATGCAATTTTGCATCCATTGCTTTAAAAAGTGATAAATCAACCACATAAGTGACTTGTCAATGTTTAATTTATAAATTAATACCTCAACCTTAGTTACATTGAAGATCTTCTGCAACTTATTTCATCATATGGTGGAAATAATATATAAAACTACTTAAATATATTGTCTTTGCACAGGGTGTTAGTTAGCTCCCTCTTGTGTCATGATCCAAGGTGAGCATATATTGGCTGAAATACTACATATCAGTACCAGAGAGAACATTGTCATCATAAATCAACAAGATAACAAGAACAGCAGTGACATTTAACAATATGCTCCAATTTCAACACAGACCGAAGCTCAGGCAAGACATTGTATTGAAAGATAACCCATGTAATAATCCGTGTGATCATGAAACACCGGCCCGCTTTCAAAATGAAACCTCCTTTTGACATTTTCAAATGGTTGACATAATCTCGCCAGCTGTTATTAGAAAAGGACAGCCGTGTCAGAAGAACTGGTCCCCAACATTGGCCGACAAGCTGCTAAATAACCTGGCAATTCTTAGAGCGCAATATGAGACGAAGGGCTGCGACATTTGCGGCGAGGTCAGAGCTGGGCAACAAACCTAACCTCTGTACCTGCTATTCATCACATTACCTCATCCTGACTGCATCATGAAAACCTACCTCGTCCACAAGGGCCGGCCTGTAGCCCAAACCTGGGGAAAAGCGAGCAGATCTGTAAGCTCGGGCAAGCAAGCAGAGCCTCACTCTTGCTGGCAAAGCCTACCCCTTAAACTTTGTAGCTCCTAAGAGGCTATATAAGGAATGTAAAACTACACCAAACTATTTCAGCCCAACACCCACATGAGTCACAGGGAGTAGGAGGGGTTGATGCGGAGTAAAGGACGTCAACGGCACCAATATTCTAACAAGCGTCTGCTACATCGGGGTAAATGGACTGTTTGGATTTTTTTTGTGGAGCAGCAGAAGGCCCACAAGTGAAGAGAGGGCTCAGGAGCATAACATTCCTTTTGGAGCACATAAAGCCCAGCGCAACCAAACTAGCAATTAGAATATGACATCAAGCCTTAAAGCAACAGATGGCCTCACTTGGATAGAACTCGTAAGCCAAATCAGGAGGGGAAATATGAATATAAGCAAAAGAAAATATGGTCATTTTTAAAAGAAGTTTAGTTAATTAGAGGAATTGACAACACAGTGCCTGAAGAGCAGATATGGTGCCGGTAAAGCTGTTTAACATAGCATTTCAAGAGAAAATGTGTTCTTAGAAAAGCATTCTGGCATATAAAATGTCTGCTAAGCTTGAGTATGCCTTTATTAATATTAGTGCTGTCAAATGATTGTTTATTTTTTTAATCAAATGAATTTGGATTAATCACAGGTTATTACTCACTTGCATCATTCAAATCAACTTAATAAAAGAACACAATATTTGGACAAAAATACAATTTTATACTTGATTGATTGATGGAAAGTTTTATTAGTAGATTGCACAGTACAGTACATATTCCGTACAATTGACCACTAAATGTTAACACCCGAATATGTGTTTCAACTTGGTAAGAATTACGCGGGCACCAGGTAGCTCGTAAGGACCAGATGAGTAGCCCGCTGGCCTGTTCTAAAAATAGCAGCACATACCAGTGAGCTGCCTCTATTTTTTAAATTGTATTTATTTACTAGCAAGCTGGTCTCGCTTTGCTCGACATTTTTAATTCTAAGAGAGACAAAACTCAAATAGAATTTGAAAATCCAAGAAAATATTTTAGAGACTTGGTCTTCACTTGTTTAAATAAATTCATTCATTTTTTTACTTTGCTTCTTATAACTTTCAGAAAGACAATTTTAGAGAAAAAATACAACCTTAAAAATCATTTTAGGATTTTTGAACACATATACCTTTTTACCTTTTAAATTCCTTCCTCTTCTTTCCTGACAATTTAAATCAATGTTCAAGTAAATTTATTTTTTTATTGTAAAGAATAATAAATACATTTAAATTTAATTCTTCATTTTAGCTTCTGTTTTTTAGACGAAGAATATTTGTGAAATATTTCTTCAAACTTGTTATAATTAAAATTAAAAAAATATATTCTGGCATATCTAGAAAATCTTTAGAATCAAATTTAAATCTTATTTCAAAGTATTTTGAATTTATTTTAAAATTTTTGTTCTGGAAAATCTAGAAGAAATAATGATTTGTCTTTGTTAGAAATATAGCTTGATCCAATTTGTTATATATTCTAACAAAGTGCAGATTGGTTTTAACCTATTTAAAACATATCATCAAAAATATATATTTATTGTGAGAAATCATTAAGACAATCAGTGTTTCCACAAAGATAAATATCATTGATTATTAATTATAATACACAGTTTAATGTAAATTGAGCAAATTGGCCATTTCTGGCAATTTATTTAAGTGGGTATCAAACTGGTAGCCCTTCGCATTAATCCGTACCCAAGAAGTAGCTCTTGGTTTCAAAAAGTTGGTGACCCCTGACTTAGAGTGTCCTACTGAATTACTTAAAGTGTCATCCTGAAAAATGTTTAATTGTTTTAAAAAAATAAAAAAAAGTCACATAACGATATTATCACTATATTACGGCCAAGGTACGATATTATTGTGATATATGTCCATGACGTTTGCCTTTGCTGGCTTCATCTCTTCTGGGTGATGGTAGCTAATGAAGAAGTTTCATTCTAAGCAGGCGCTTTCCCTCGGCTCAGTGAGCCTTGACAGAGTCTGTTTTGGTTTGGAACGCTCGAAATAAACATGGCGCGCTTTATGACCTGTCAAAGAGCTTATGTTTTCACCAGGGTTTGTTAGTCTATTTGTTAGCAATATAACTCAAAAAGGTATGGCCAGTTCTCTGAAAAAAACAATTACTTTTATTTACTACAAAGTAAACATTTCAATTTATGTTTCTTCTTTATCTACCCCCAACGGCACTCCATACCTTTGCGCAAAGATTTCTGGGAGATTCAGTTTATTTTCAGACCCACCAAAGCAAAATACTCCAAAAACTACACTCATCAAAGTTTTGTTTGACACCGTCACGCATCCCATTGTGAAGATTTTGAAACTACAAACCCCGTTTCCATATGAGTTGGAAATTTGTGTTTGAGGTAAATAAAAACCGAATACAATGATTTGCAAATCCTTTTCAACCCATATTCAATTGAATGCACTACAAAGACAAGATATTTGATGTTCAAACTCATAAACTTAATTTTTATTTTGCAAATAATAATTAACTTAGAATTTCCTGGCTGCAACACGTGCCAAAGTAGTTGGGAAAGGGCATGTTCACCACTGTTACATCACATTTTCTTTTAACAACACTCAATAAACGTTTGGGAACTGAGGAAACTAATTGTTGAAGCTTTGAAAGTGGAATTCTTTCCCATTCTTGTTTTATGTAGAGCTTCAGTCGTTCAACAGTCCGGGGTCTCCGCTGTGGCATTTTACACTTCATAATGAGCCAAACATTTTCAATGAGAGACAGGTCTGGACTGCAGGTGGGCCAGGAAAGTACGCACACTCTTTTTTACGAAGCCACGCTGTTGTAACACGTGCTGAATGTGGCTTGGCATTGTCTTGCTGAAATAAGCAGGGGCGTCCATGAAAAAGATGGCGCTTAGATGGCAGCATATGTTGTTCCAAAACCTGTATGTACCTTTCAGCATTAATGGTGCCTTCACAGATGTGTAAATTACCCATGCCTTGGGCACTAATGCACCCCCATACCATCACACATGCTGCCTTTTGAACTTTGCGTCGATAACAGTCTGGATGGTTCGCTTCCCCTTTGGTCTGGATGACACGATATCGAATATTTCCAAAAACAATTTTAATGTGGACTCGTCAGACCACAGAACACTTTTCCACTTTGCATCAGTCCATCTTAGATGATCTCGAGCCCAGAGAAGCCGGCGGCGGTTATGGATGTTGTTGATGAATGGCTTTCGCTTTGCATAGTAGAGCTTTAACTTGCACTTACAGATGTAGCGACCAACTGTATTTAGTGACAGTGGTTTTCTGAGGTGTTCCTGAGCCCATGTGGTGATGTCCTTTAGAAATTGATGTTGTTTTTTTTATTTCAGTGCCATCTGAGGGATCGATGGTCACGGTCATTCAATGTTGGTTTCCGTCCATGCCACCTACGTGGAGGGATTTCTCCAGATTCTCTGAACCTTTTGATGATATTATGGACCGTAGATGTTGAAATCCCTAAATTTTTTGCAATTCCACTTTGAAAAACGTTGTTCTTAAACTGTTTGATTATTTGCTCACGCAGTTGTGGACAAAGGGGTGTACCTTTAACTGAGCATTTTTGGGGAAGCTGTTTTTATACCCAATCATGGCACCCACCTGTTCCTAATTAGCCTGCACACCTGTGGGATGTTCCAAATAAGTGTTTTATGAGCATTCCTCATCTTTATCAGTATTTGTTGCCACCTTTCCCAACTTCTTTGTCACGTGTTGCTGGCATCAAATTTTAAAGTTAATAATTATTTGCAACAACAAAAAAATGTTTATCAGTTTGAACAGCAAATATGTTGTCTTTGTAGCATATTCAATTGAATATGGGTTGAAAATGATTTGTAAAATCATTGTATTCCGTGTATATTTACATCTAACACAATTTCCCAACTCATATGGAAACGGTGTTTGTATTATACTGTGGTATCTACAATACAGTTACACCCCTAAAAAAGTCCCACATAGGGCAGGGAGATATATCGATATACTCGATATATCGCGGGTTTGTCTCTGTGCGATATAGAAAATGACTATATCGTGATATTCGAGTATATGTTCTCACACAATTGCTTTTAGCTGCGGGCATTACACTGCATCCGTTTCCCACTCTTTCTTGTCTCTGCTTCTCACAGAGACATAAACAAGCGCACTTTCTTTTACATGCGTCACGCGTGCAACGTCACACCCTCCTCGAGCAAAGAGGTAGCCACATGGATAACATTAGCTGTGATACTAACAGTGCGTTGCGAGTGGTAATACGAGAAAGAGATGGTGCCAATCTGGTATCAAACGAGGGAAGAATTAATTCCCAAGAAAAACAGCACGGGCTGCGTCCTCTGGCGGTGGTTTGGCTCCAAGCGGGAATATGTTGAACAATTACGCGGCAAAAGCGTTGCTACAAAAAGTAGCAGCACTGCTATTTGATTTCCTATTATGCAGCTCATTTTTATTTGACAATTATTGAAATATCTTGTGTGACATCATGCACAAAAGTGCACTTTATTTAAATGAAAATATTGTAGTGGCGTTCTGTACAAAAAGTGCACTTTAACTTGGTGTTGCTTTGATGTTATCTTAGTGACATCATTCACAAAAATGAACTCATATCTTGTTTTAAAATGTCTGACAATCTTGCACTTTCTGTTTTTTGAAATGACATGAATGTTTGTGCCACTGTTTAATAAATACAGTTTTGCTAAATTGACTTAGTTGTGATTTCCCTCTCTGCATGAAAGTTTAAAATGAGCATATTTTAATGCAGTATGAACAAAATAGTTTTAATGTAGACACATGGAATCATCAAACTGGTGTGATTATATGCATCAAGAGTTCATTCAAGGCTAAGGCAAAATATTGCAATATATATCGTGTATCGTGACATGGCCCAAAAATATCGAGATATCAATAAAAGGCCATATTGCCCAGCCCTAGTCCCACATGTGCATATTTTGAAGTGGAATTTGTTGGAATCTTTTTTTTCCCAGTTGTATAGTATTCAATTTTGTATTAGTGTTAATTTGTGAAAAAAATCAATAAAACCATAGTAGTAATACTTTCTAAAAATGCATGTATACACTAAACACCTTACTGCTAATAGACGCATTACCCCATCTACCGCCCAATACCCTCTGCATTTTAGTAAACAACAGAAAAACGCCACCTCCTCTCCAAGGTTCTTAGTCATCATTGTCACCGACGTCCCACTGGGTGTGAGTTTTCCTGGCCCCTTATGTGGGCCTACCGAGGATGTCGTAGTGGTTTGTGTTGTGGTTTGTGCAGCCCTTTGAGACACTAGTGATTTAGGGCTATATAAGTACACATTGATTGATTGATTGACCTACCACCCTTATCCCTCAGCCTCCCATGCAGCTAATCAAAGGTGTCAAATGTGTCTATGAACATATCTGTTAATATTTCTTAAAGTATAACTATGAGGGAAGTCTCTTAACACAACTTAAAGTACCAGTAGAGAGGAAAAACAAGTTACCTCTATTGAAGCTGTATGTATCTGATATATGACGCCGAAAGACCTAAAGTTTGCGAATAAATAGATAAGATCAAAATAGTATTAATCTCAGGAAGATTACCGAGCCATTTTAAGAGATAATGAAGAAGCAAATCACATGATTGCGTGACGTAGAGTTGGGAACCGCAGATCCCTTCTCCCCTAAAACGATGATAAGCATGCAGACTTTGTGAGAGCCAACAATGGTTACTTTGGGAAAAATTCTGATCCAGAACCTTATATTGTTGATCCTGAAAATAAGAAGGATGACTTACAAGTTTTAGAAGCTCTGTTAAATAAATCCAGCTTTGATGAAAGACTAAGCATCTTGTAACAATATTGCTAAGGGATCAACAAGAAATACAAACATAATAAAACGATAGCTTACTCTAAAATGTCTGCTCTTAGTTAGATGACGACTGATGGGATGTCCATATCTTCCTGTTTTGATGAAGAATTAACCATGATGCGCACATAGGGTTAACAAGGAAAGTTCTCCCTGTAGACACTTTGATTGTGGGCGTTTGTCTCCATCTCCGTGTATAAATTCAATGTCACAGATGAACAACTTCTAGATTCATGGCTATATGCTCCTATTATCCAGAATATAGGCATGATTTATAATCTAGAATAAGTAAAACAAGCCAGGACGCGATGATGCGGGAGCAGCAAAGCATAAAAGCAGCAGAGGGCTACTGAGCTGTTTGTGTCTTTGTGCCGCTAAGAAATAATCTGTCTGTGTTACCGCTTATAATAACAACATCGGTAATATTTTGATAATATTCAGGTCACGATATGTATAAAGAGTATAGAGGGTTGCATATGATGTCACATTTGGTTTTCTTTTTGAAGGTCAACTAGTTTAGAGGTAGCAATAAAACAAGGGGGAGTGAGTGTAGAGTTTGATCAAAAAATTCCGCATTGATGTTCTGTTTTTGGGTGTGACAGTGGTTCTAATGGAGAGACAAAAAATAGCTTTCATACAGTTCCGAAATAAGTGGTTCATAAAGGTAATAGTCAGGAAAAAATGACAATGCCACGAAGGAAATGGTTCTTAAAAAATATCACTTTCATCATCTTGTGAAATACAATCGGACCGCTTGTGTCTGTAGTAATCACTTGGTAAAATGTTTGTTTGAACATTTGATTTGTTTGAGAAACGTTCAGTAATGCAATCAAGTTATATTAGCAATGTTTGATGGCAGACTCTAAACATAAAGAAATTACAATAGATCACATTATTTTTTTGTTCTTTTGTGGTTGCTATGCCTTAATATAACCATGAGGACCTGCTTGTGCAAAAAAAGTAACATCATATTAAGTCCTAGAAATAAATATTGTGATTGTTGGTCCAGTCCACCATATTTTTGTTGTCGATTTTCATAACAGAAACTAAAAGCTTAGTTGTTGTGCAGGAAACCCATGTGCTTTAGTCGACACGGATGATTACAGCGTCTTTGGTGATATTTGTTAGCATTACGAAAATATCCTTAATAATATCAAATAACTAGATGAATAAATCTCTCGTAGGCTTAACAGCATATACTGAATCTTGCTATCTCTAGCAAACATTGCTGAACAACAGAGACATATACAGCTAAATAATAAGAACATATTAATTTCACATCATATAACAACTGCAGACAAAAATTGTAGATGAGGAAATCAACTGCAAACAAATTCATTCTTTTTATCATTAGCGTCAAAACCACAGCAGCACTGTACTCGTTATGTTAATGAAATATGTTGCTTACCGATGCACGTATTAATCACACTTTGTCTCTCATGGATTAATGCTTCATTTGTGGACCCCTCCAAATGTAAAGACATTATCCACCTCCAATCTTTTCTTCTTTAAATACTGTAAGCGTCAAGTAAAGTGAGGTACCAGTAACCTCATGGTAATGGTAAATGGTTTAAATATCACTTTTTAATATTTTTCTTAAGAGTGTAAAAATCCACTCCATCCCATTTTAAATATTTTTTCATGATGGCTTTTATATTTTCCGTGAAGCTTTCAAAATACCGTATTTCCTTGAATTGCCGCCGGGTATATAGTATACGCCTGCCTAGAATTACTGCCGGGTCAAACTTGTTTCGCAAAATAATTAGCGGATGCTTAGCATTACCGCCGGCTCAGGATTAACTCGTTTTGTAAAATATTATTTTTATTAGCGCATGTCTAGAATTTCCGACAGGTCAAACTCGTCACGTCAAGTATGACACTTCACATGCCATCATTTTCAAAATGGAGGAGGCTGATTTCAATCATTTGAAATCGCATAAAGGGAAGAAAATTAAGAGCTATTCAGTAGGATTTAAGGTCCAAGCTATTGAATATGTTAAAAGAACAATAAGCAGCTATGTTTTATTAATATACCGTAGCTGCGTGTGTCAAATATGAGTCATTAAATGACTCCCGCCTCGTAGTGGTAGAGGGCGCTAGTGATCCTTTTTGTGACTACTTGGCTGCAGAAGAAGTGACAACAAGCAGCAAGAGTGAGCAGCGATCGTTTTTTTTTTCCTCTCGCTTGCACTTTTAACATGGAGGATTACATATCTAAAATAAAACAGTTTTCTAAACTGGACTTTCAATCGAAGCTGGAGGTAGTAATAAAGGAAGATCTCCATCGAGACAGAGAGACTTTTAAAACTGAAGAAAAATAAGGAAGTTTTCTATAAACAAGTTATCGACGCTTTTGATCAGAAGGAGCTGCGCATGGACTCCATTTATAAGTAAAGGTAAGACCATAATAACGTTTTTTTTAATTAAGTGTGCTTTTCATGATGGTATCCTTACATCACACTCAAATTTATAAGCGCAGGCATAAATTTACCACATGCCTTTGGTAAGCGCCAGAGTGAGAATATATTTTAAAATAATTAGCGCATACTTGCTTTTACCGCATGCCTTTGGTAAGCGCCGGAGTGAGAAGAGGTTTTAAATTAATTAGCACCCTGGCGGAAATTCAAGGAAATACGGTAAGCCTAAATCTGCACAGATTCAGGTAAATAAACAGTAGTCTAATGGGGCTCAGACCATCGCCGGAAACTCAGAAGTGCCCTGGTGTTCCTCTAGGTCACGTGATTGCAACCTACCTATTGTTGGCGGGTTTTGGATTGTTATTTAGAGGGTTTTGGGGGCGGAATAGAGAGTCCCCATCGACTACATTGTTAGCCGACTTTTCATGTATTTATTTATTTACGGCATAAAAAAGAAAAACGTGTGTGTTCATTTCTTATATAAAAGGGATGTGAATGGTAGACAGCACATCTCTGCCTAATGTTTGCGTAAATGTACTTCCAGTACGACTGATCTGATACTACGGTCAGAGTGCAGAAGCGTTACTCTAAGGACGTCAATCTCCGGAAATAGCCAAATGTATTCAGAGCGGAATGTTCAGAATGGCTGACTGAATTTGTGGCATTTTGTGTTATTACTCACTTTGCAGATTGTAAATACGATTGGATATAGTTTAACGGCTACGATAAAACACAATTAAGCATGTAACTTGTTTTTCCTACCTACTGATACTATAATCAAACAAGCTATTAAACAGGCATGTGATTTGACCACGATGAAAAAGACTGAAAATATTTCCGGGGGTCTGGGGCACGAAGGCCCCGAAGCTCCTGGTTTTTCACCAATTTAACATGCTAAAATTAACAAAGACAGCACCATTTGAAGAAAATATTTTAGTGTTTCATTAATAAAATATACAAACCCCAATTATCCTAATGTATCACTGTATTTGGTTCAGTCCCAACAGTATTTAGTCACTAATATTTACATCTTGTGTTCTTTTCACATCCACAGGTGTCACATTGATCAGTGTTATTATCTACAGTTTATTTACAGTATTACCACATTACTTCAGTTCACTTCACACATTTACTTGCTCGGAGAGCCCTAACATGAGCTTTCCTTGAAAATTTCTGAGCAGCCTGCATTTTCCTTTTGGTCTCTGCTTTTGTAGCTTCTTTTTTGGATTTCACTGCCCACTTCTGCCTCTAGTATTATATGCAAATGTATTTCAAATAAATTGTTAACTGGAATCAATAATGCGACTCTTTGAATTTCTGTAATTTCATAATATATTTTCACGTGGCTTATTATTTTTAGAAAAAAACATTTATATTTCGCAAAGCAATAATTGGTTAATATTTAAAACATACATGCGTATTTCGCAAGTAAATATTTTTTAGCTTACCTCATTATTAACTACCCTGTCTGCAACTGAAGTGGGTTGTTTGGGTGGATCTTTCCTCTCGATGTCTACGGCAGTTGTCGATGTAAACAAAGGATGAAGTCCGTAAGGTTTGCTCACTTTCGTTTGACATCCAAAAGTACCAGCTAGTGAAAAGTTTGTTTTCCTTGCTTCAAGCTGTTTCATATGTTTTTGGCGTTTCACATGTACTTCCAAATCCTTGAAACCTCGTGATCCATAGTCAATATTATCATGACACCACATGCACAAAACTTTCCCGGGACGATCGATTTTCCGAATAAAATCGCTGATCAAAGGCGTAACTTCCTTCTTGGGATGGCCTGGTGCAGTGGAAGAGTGGCCGTGTGCAACACGGGGGTCCCGGGTTCAATCCCCATCTAGTACCAAACTCGCCACGTCCGTTGTGTCCTGAGCAAGACACTTCACCCTTGCTCCTGATGGGTGCTGGTTAGGGCCTTGCATGGCAGCTCCCTCCATCAGTGTGTGAATGGGTAAATGTGGAAGTAGTGTCAAAGCGCTTTGAGTACCTTGAAGGTAGAAAAGCGCTATACAAGTACAACCCATTTATCATTTACTCCCAACAGTATCAGTGATTCCATCCAATCCCATCGAAACTTATTTTTGACATGTTTATCAATTTCTTTTACTCGTGAAGCGTCCTTTCTCTCGAGAACCGACATTGTTTACATTTGGAAAATGGCAGTGATAACGTCATCATTCATAACAGATGTCCTGATTGGTCACAAGGAACATATCGACCAATCAACTACGGCGTTATATTATATTACGCCGTAGTTGATTGGTTGACACTTTTTTCCCCCCCGGGATTAAAAAAGACGGAAAAATAGGACTAAATAGCAAAAGGAGCAAAAAGGTACAATAGAAAGAAAGAAATAGGAATAGCTAGTAATTACACAACGATTTGTCCTTTAATATATTAAGTGTGTTTTATAGACCGAGACTTCGACTTATTTTTATTGTCATTCAAATTTGAACTTTACAGTGCAGATAAGAACGGAATTTCGTTGCATTAGCTCGTTGTAGTGCAGGATAAAAGAACAACAAGGTGCAAATAAAAATAGATTACTGTACAGATAAATATATTGCACTTTTGCATATGCATCCACATTTATGGATGTATGTTATATTGTCTTTATATTATATATCAGTTTTGGGGGGAATAGCTGGGGATTATTATGATGCATTTAACAACATTTTAGAAGTATATTTGGTTTTGATTGACTGATTGAAACTTTTATCAGTGGATTGCACAGTAAAGTACATATTCCGTACAATAGATACATCTCTCATTTCTATCTTTTTTTGCTATTTATATTACCATTTTGTATATGCTCCAATGGTGTTGTTCTTTAAACCTGTTCACTGCAATAATGACAATAACACTATATTCTATTCTATTCTAATTGACCACTAAATGGTAACACGCGAATAAGTTTTCAACTTGTTTAAGTCGGGGTCCACGTTAATCAATTCATGGTAAATCGGGGTAAATGAGTTATACTCGTATAGCGCTTTTCTACCTTCAAGGTACTCAAAGTGCTTTGACACTCCTTCCACATTCACACACACATTCGGCGGTAGCCTCCAAACAGAGCCCTAACCCCGACCCATCAGGAGCAATGCAATTCTGTCCTTGCTCAAGGACACAATTGCATTCTTTGATTTTTCTGTATGTGGCCCTTAGTGGAAAAAGGACACACATTATTTAAATATTTTTTTAAAGGCATTTCACTGCTTTTTTGGGGTTCAACATTGTTCCCAATATGAGGAACACATCTTTTTAATGTCTCCACGCATTCCCAGTTAATGTGTGAGCCACAAAAATAAAGTTGTATAGGGATTGCTGCTGCTAAAGTTTTGTAAACATATAATCCGATTTGTTCGTCAGCCATGACACTTTGTGACTGACAGTTTGTCACTTGCCAACATTACAGACTCTGGCCACTAACATAATCCTTTTATTTTATATATATATCATTTCTTCACATAATGCGCTTTAGTATGCTTGAACTAGTTGCCTCAAAGTTGAGATTGCTTTTTAAAATGTTGCACTACTATTAAAGCATTTTGCACTCGAAAAGATTCGTTCCAGTAAAGTGGTCATGGGAGATATTTGTATAACTCGGTTAGCTGCATTGATTTCAATTGAAGTTGTGTGATGATGCTGGCTATTTATAACCGTTTTTAGTCTAAATGAGCCCTTACTAACTTATAAAAACGCGCTAAATGGGTGATTATGGCATTTTACGGTTTAATAGTAAGGCGTTTGTGTGTTGCCGAGTGCGAAAAGAAAAGGGTCTTTGAAGGCAACACTTGAAGTTATTTGACAGAATGTATTAACAATACTCGTTTATGATTAAAAAAATAGACCCCGAGCTGAAGCACACTAAGTTGAGGCCAAGTTTAGAAGTAGTCGTTGATAAAAGTTGCTTATCGCCGCTAAAAGTTGGTGAGCAGCGACCGAGAAGCCACAAACTACACGTCACTGTTACAAAGTTGCGTTCAAGTAACACAAACATGTTGGAAATATACATTTGACATAACTGTCTTACCTCAAGTTCCTCCCCGTGTTTTGTTCACCGCCAGCAGACTACCGGATAGCGCCGTGAAAAGCTGCGAACTGTCGGACTTCCTTGAGGCGGATGTGAGGAAGCCACCGTGGAAGCTCCATTGGCGTCTTTGAGCACACCCAGACGTCACAGGTCACATGGCCCAGTGCCGAGTCTCAATCTCCGGATGGGATAGCGAGGAAAGAGGGCTTGGCCCTGGTGCTCCGCTTCTAATGACGCTTGATGAATGAACAGATTGATTGAAACTTTTATTAGTAGATTGCACAGTTCAGTACATATTCCGTACAATTGACCACTAAATGGTAACACCCGAATAAGTTTTTCAACTTGTTTAAGTCGGGGTACACGTTAATCAATTCATGGTATTAGGGGTGTGGGAAAAAATCGATTCGAATACGAATCGAATCGAATACGTTGTGCGATTCAGAATCATTCTCAATTTAAAAAAAAAACTTTTTTTTTTTTATTTCCATCCATCCATCCATTTTCTACCGCTTATTCCCTTTTGGGGTCGCGGGGGGCGCTGGCGCCTATCTCAGCTACAATCGGGCGGAAGGCGGGGTACACCCTGGACAAGTCGCCACCTCATCGGAGGGCCAACACAGATAGACAGACAACATTCACACTCACATTCACACACTAGGGCCAATTTAGTGTTGCCAATCAACCTATCCCCAGGTGCATGTCTTTGGAAGTGGGAGGAAGCCGGAGTACCCGGAGGGAACCCACGCATTCACGGGGAGAACATGCAAACTCCACACAGAAAGATCCCGAGCCTGGATTTGAACCCAGGACTGCAGGACCTTCGTATTGTGAGGCAGACGCACTAACTCCTCTGCCTTTTATTTCATTTATTTTTATTTTTTTATCAATCCAACAAACCACTACACAGCAGTACCATAACAATGCAACCCAATTCCAAAACCAAACCTGACCCAGCAACACTCAGAACTGCAATAAACAGAGCAATTGAGAGAAGACACAAACGTGACACAGAACAAACCAAAAGTAGTGAAACAAAAATGAATATTATCAACAACAGTATCAATATTAGTTATAATTTCAGCATAGCAGTGATTAAAAATCCCTCGTTTACATTATCATTAAACATTTATAAAAATAAAAAAAAAAGAACAATAGTGTCACAGTGGCTTACACTTGCATCGCATCTCATAAGCTTGACAACACACTGTGTCCAATGTTTTCACAAAGATAAAATAAGTCATATTTTTGGTTCGTTTAATAGTTAAAACAAATTTACATTATTGCAATCTGTTGATAAAACATTGTCCTTTATAATTGTAAAAGTTTTTTTTTTAAAGTCCACTACTCTGCCAGCATGTCAGCAGACTGCTGAAATCCTATGTATTGAATGAATACAGAGTTGTTTTGAATCGGAAAAATATAATTTTTGAATCGAGAATCGCGTTGAATCGGAAAAATCGATATATTATCGAATCGTGACCCCAAGAATCGATATTGAATTAAATCGTGGGACAACCAAAGATTTGCAGCCCTAGTACAAATATATACTATCAGCATAATACAGTCATCACACAAGTTAATCATCATAGTATATACATTGAATTATTTACAATCCGGGGGTGGGATGAGGAGCTTTAGTTGATATCAGTACTTAAGATATCAACAATTGCATCAACAGAGAAATGGACATTGAAACAGTGTAGGGCTTACTTTGTAAGATAAGTACAGCCAGCAGAGAACATAGTGAGTTCAGATGGCATAAGTATATACATTATAAATCCATCCATCCATTTCCTACCGCTTATTCCCTTCGGGGTCGCGAAATACATTTGATTATTTACATTCAGTTATTTACAATCCGGGGAGATGGGATGTGAATGGAGGAGGGTATTATTAAAGATTTGAAGTTGCCAGGAGGTGTTGTTTTAGAGCGGTTTGAAGGAGGAAAGAGATGCACTTACTTTTACACCTATTGGGAGAGCATTCCACATTGATGTGGTATAGAAAGAGAATGAGTTAAGACCTTTGTTAGATCGGAATCCGGAGTTTAACTTGGTTTGTGGAGCTACCCCTGGTGTTGTGGTTATGGCGGTCATTTATGTTAAAGCAGTAGTTTGACATGTACTTCGGTATCAGGGAGGTGTAGCGGATTTTATAGACTAGGCTCAGAGCAAGTTGTTTGACTCTGTCCTCCACCCTGAGCCAGCCCACTTTGGAGAAGTGGGTTGGAGTGAGGTGTGATCTGGGGTGGAGGTCTAAAAGTAACCGGATTAGCTTATTCTGGGATGTTTGGAGTCTAGATTTGAGAGTTTTGGAGGTGCTGGGGTACCAGGAGGTGCAAGCGTAATCGAAAAAGGGTTGAATGAGAGTTCCCGCTAGAATCTTCTAGGTGCTTTTGTTGACCAGAGAAGAGATTCTGTAGAGGAATTAACATTGAATTATTTGCAAGCAATGTAAGAAATATGTGCTAATAAACACAGTGGTGTATAGGCCCACATTACTATAGTTTTATATTTTATAAGTGTCTTGGCTAAAAACAAATTACCACAATAAGTAGTTTTTTTGTCTGAAAATATGTTTATTATTTTTGTTTATTAAATACTGTATATATTAAATGTAAATATTACATATGTGTTATATTGTACTTTATACCTGTATTATCCTTTCCATCCCCACAAGGGGGGAAATTGTCCATCCATCCATCCATCCTTCCATTTTCGACCACTTGTTCATTTTGGGGTCGCGGGGGGTGCTGTAGCCTATCTCAGCTGCACATGGGCGGAAGGCTGTGTACACCCTGGACAAGTCGCCACCTCATCGCAAAGTCATTCCTTTACTATGCAACATTTTCGGTGAACAACAATAGTTAAAAAAGTTAAAGTACCCATGACTGACACGCACACTCGGGGTGGCGAAATTATTCTCTGCATTTGACCCATCACCCTTAATTGATCACCCCCTGGGAGGTGAGGGGAGCAGCGAGGAGCAGCAGTGGCCGCGCCCGGGAATCATTGGTAACCTAGTTACCGTTTTGATGAAAAGAACACATTCAGTCTGAAAACACGTATAAGGTATTTTGTCTACACTTTTGATTTCAATTGAATTATCATTATTTTATGATGATTTGGATTCTATTTGCCTTCCTATCATTTTATGCATCTATAAACCTTTGCATATGCATCACGTTTATGAATGTATTAAAACATACATCGCTATGCAAAAGTTGTATACATTTATCTGTACAGTAATCTATTTATTTGTATCTGCACCTTATTGTTATTTTATCCTGCACTGCGACGAGCTAATGCAACGAAATTTCGTTCTTAACTGTACTTTAAAGTTCAAATTTGAATGACGATAAAAGGAAGTCTAAGTCTAAAGGACTTCACGCATCTATAAAGCACTTTGATTTGCCTTGTGTATGAATTGCCTTGCCGTTAGATATGAAACAAAACATAAACAAATATATTGACAACCACCCCTAAAACTTTTGTGTCATTTTATACAGTTAATGCCAAATTTTCACCTTGTGAATAATACACTGCAACATGCAGTTTTTTTGCTTAGCGGTTTTGTTTTATCGTATATCTTACATGTGTTGCATCAACCTCAAACTATTAATTACATATTAAAATAAAAAAATATTTTGTACTTTTAAACCCATGAGAACTATTCTCATAGGTCAGGGGTGCCCATTACGTCGATCGCGAGCTACCAGTCGACCGCGGGGGGTGTGTCAGTCGATCTCCAGCCAGGCTTTTAAAAAAAATAGACCTAAAAATTAGTGATCATCAATCTTCACCAAGACGTCACTTAAATGACATTCACGGTACCGGAGGGTCTTGTGAGATGGCGCTGGCTGCTGCAAGATCATTATTATTAAAATATGACCGAGAGGAAGGCGAGAAACACTTTTTATTTCAACAGACTCTCGCGCCGTACCTTCCGTCAAAACTCTAAAGGCCGACTGCACATTTCCTATCTTCACAATAAAAGCCCTGCTTCATGCTGCCTGCGCTAACTAAATACAGAGTCTCGGAAAACTGGCGTGCACAAGCGATCCCTCAGAAAGCTGGCGTGCACATCACTTGTGCACGCCAGCTTTCCGAGACTCTTATTTTGTTAGCGCAGGCAGCATGAAGCAGGGCTTTTATTGTGAAGATAGGAAATGTGCACATCGGCCTTTAGAGTTTTGACGGAAGGGACGGCGCGAAAGTCTGTTGAAATAAAAAGTGTTTCTCGCCTTCCTCTCTGTCATTTTTTCATAATAATGAACTGGCAGCAGCCAGCGTCATCTCACAAGACCCTCGGGTGCCGTGAATGTCAATCAAGCAAGCTACGGAATTTGCCGCCAATGTTTTTCTTGTAAAGTGTATGGAAGCTGGATGAATTAGATGCCAAAAACCAACCACTTTCATGTGGTATTGTACAGAAAGGACAACTTTTTTTCTCCTCCATTTGAAAATGTGGGCGTTATCATTATTACTGTCTGATTCCAATCAATGCAAGTCATCAGAATCAGGTAATACACCAACTTATATTCTTGTCTTCGTGAAAGAAAGACATCTATATGTGTTACACATGCTTGTATTATCATTAAACACATTTAACTTGTTTACAAAAATGTCTCTTTCATAAATAAATAAATATAAATGACATATATAAATGAGGTAGATCCCCTCGAGTTGGTCAATTGAAAAGTAGCTCGCCTGCAGAAAAAGTGTGGGCACCCCTGTCATAGGTCTATCCTTATGTCCCTGACAGATGACAATGAAAAATTGTATTCATCTTGAAAATGAGTGAATAATATTACCAAAACCACCTCAAAATATGAATTAAACATTCTCAGGGTATTAAATTAATGGAAACTAGACCGTCCAGGTTGTTGTTTTGTCTCTCATTCAGGCAGGCTTCATCAATTCATGCTAAGAGTTTTATAGAATCTGAGGGCCAAGTACAGGATCCATAGTATTTATCATTTTCAAAGGAGTTGTCTCTCTTACAAATTTGAGAACAAAAATGTGCTTACTCTGTACAGTAGACCGTGCATGGTTTGAAAGGAGAGTGAGGGAGGCCATATATGCTTTTTTTAATCCCTTCCTAAAAAATGCAATAATTTAGCCTCCAACAAATAACAGGCCAAGGACACACACACTTTTATTTCTAGGTGCCTCTTGACCATTAATAAAACAGAATGGAATGCCAACAAGTGTGCTTCTATCCTAACCTTGGTTTTATACTTTTTTTTTTTGCATTTGAAATAAGGCTGTGCAAAACTTGTCCCTAACAGAGGACTACCATTTTCATTTCATGCATTGTCTGTTGATCCTTCACTTTTTAAAATTGAAGAAAATGTTTTTAAAAAATGGTAGACCATAACCCTGACCGATGCTCAGGTAATAAAATAGCGGTTTAGAAATTATTGTCAGTCCTGAAAACAAATCAACAAACAATAATAATAAAAAAGGATCATGACCCGATAGAGGGCCTAATACAGTGGTTCTCAAATGGAGGTACGCGTACCCCTGGGGGTACTTGAAGGTATGCCAAGAGGTGCGTGAGATTTTTTTAAAATATTCTAAAAACAGCAACAATTCAAAAATCCTTCATAAATATATTTATTGAATAATACTTCAACAAAATATTAAATTAGGTTCATAAACTGTGAAAAGAAATACAACAATGCAATATTCAGTGTTGACAGCTAGATTTTTTTGTGGACATGTTCCATAAATATTGATGTTAAAGATTTCTTTTTTTGTGAAAAAATGTTTAGAATTAAATTCATGAATCCAGAAGGATCTATATTACAATCCCCAAAGAGGGCACTTTAAGTTGATGATTACTTCTATGTATAGAATTCTTTATTTATAATTTAGTCACTTGTTTATTTTCAACAAGTTTTTAGTTACTTTTATATCTTTTTTTTCCCGAATAGTTCATGAAAGACCACTACGAATGAGCAATATTCTGCACTCCATCCATCATCATCTTCCGCTTATCCGAGGTCGGGTCGCGGGGGCAACAGCCTAAGCAGGGAAACCCAGACTTCCCTCTCCCCAGCCACTTCGTCTAGCTCTTCCCGGGGGATCCCGAGGCGTTCCCAGGCCAGCCGGGAGACATAGTCCTCCCAACGTGTCCTGGGTCTTCCCCGTGGCCTCCTACCGGTTGGACGTGCCCTAAACACCTCCCTAGGGAGGCGTTCGGGTGGCATCCTGACCAGATGCCCGAACCACCTCATCTGGCTCCTCTCGATGTGAAGGAGCAGCGGCTTTACTTAGAGTTCCTCCCGGATGGCAGAGCTTCTCAGCCTATCTCTAAGGGAGAGCCCCGCCACACGGCGGAGGAAACTCATTTCGGCCGCTTGTACCCGTGATCTTATCCTTTCGGTCATGACCCAAAGCTCATGACCATAGGTGAGGATGGGAACGTAGATCGACCGGTAAATTGAGAGCTTTGCCTTCCGGCTCAGCTTCTTCTTCACCACAACGGACCGGTACAACGTCCGCATTACTGAAGACGCCGCACCGTGTTCCTGCCTGTCGATCTCACGATCCACTCTTCCCTCACTCGTGGACAAGACTCCTAGGTACTTGAACTCCTCCACTTGGGGCAGGGTCTCCTCCCCAACCCGGAGATGGCACTCCACCCTTTTCCGGGCGAGAACCATGGACTCGGACTTGGAGGTGCTGATTCTCATTCCGGTCGCTTCACACTCGGCTGCGAACCGATCCAGCGAGAGCTGAAGATCCCGGTCAGATGAAGCCATCAGGACCACATCATCTGCAAAAAGCAGAGACCTAATCCCGCGGCCACCAAACCGGAACCCCTCAACGCCTTGACTGCGCCTAGAAATTCTGTCCATAAAAGTTATGAACAGAATGGGTGACAAAGGACAGCCTTGGCAGAGTCCAACCCTCACTGGAAATGTGTCCGACTTACTGCCGGCAATGCGGACCAAGCTCTGGCACTGATCATACAGGGAACGGACCGCCACAATAAGACAGTCCGATACCCCATACTCTCTGAGCACTCCCCACAGGACTTCCTGCACTGTTCCTGCACTGTATTCTGCACTGTTATACAATTTAATAAATCAAAAACTGATGACATAGTGCTGTATTTTACTTCTTTATCTCTTTTTTTCAACCAAAAATGCTTTGCTCTGATTAGGGGGTACTTGAATTTAAAAAAATGTTTACAGAGGGTACATCACTGAAAAAAGGTTGAGAACCACTGCCCTAATAGATGCAGACTGAAGACATACTTGTTTTATTTATTTAAAGAACATCTGATCTTCTGAAGAAGACTTCAGATGAGAGTTGAAACAAGTCAGGAAAAAATTCCATCTAATATACCGAAAATATGGTCTGATTACAAGAACATTTGAAAACGTATATAAATAAGAAGACATAATGAACCTTTTTGAGCATACTTGTTTTATATTTTATAGGTCAAACGGGTGTGCAAAGAAGATTTTAAAAATTCATGGTTACCTTATAACTGAAATCTTCATCATTAATGGATTAAAGTTACATTTTGTTACTTTTCAAAATGCATTTAACAAAAGCTTCCAGTACAAATGGCAACAGACCATATTTTTTGTTTTGCTATCTATATATTTAAGCAAAAAACAATACATGCTGCAAGACTGATTAATTTAACAATAAGCTATAAACAATACAAATAAATCATCATTCTTTTAATTATATAATTTTTGCCATGCGTGCATTATGTAGGTACTTCATTTGAAGACATTATATATGTGGTCGTATTAATTTATCTATAATATATAACAGTTTATAATATTTTTTGATTAAATATTCTTTGTGGCCCTGCGATGAGGTGTACTCATGGCTCATCAACAGCTTAGTGAACGGTATACATATATATATATATATATATATATATATATATATATATATATATATATATATATATATATATATATATATATATATATATATATATATATATGTATGTATATATATATAAATATGTATACCGTTCACTAAGCTGTTGATGAGCCATGAGTACACCTCATCGCATATATATATATATATATATATATATATATATATATATATATATATATATATATATATATAAATATATATATATATGTATATATATATATATATATAAAACCATCCATTGTCTACCACTTATTCCCTTTGGGGTCGCGGGGGGCGGTTGTGCCTATCTCAGCCACAATCGGGCGGAAGGCGGGGTGCACCCTGGACAAGTCGCCACCTCATCACAGTGTGTATATATATATATATATATATATATATATATATATATATATATATATATATATATATATATATATATATATATATATATAAAATGATTCAAACTGGCCAGACTACACAAGGAAGTGTTTTAAATGAGAAATACAATCATCCCTTTATTAATAAAATATATATTTTTTCATAGTTTATTCATTTAACACTGAGCTGATAATGATAACTGTGCCTCCCAATTGTTTTCTTACACATCTGGGTCTCATTTGCCAGTATGCAATAATTTCAGTGTGTTTCCATAATCAAAATGTCGTCTTTGCCAGTAAGTTAAATGTGCCATTCTCGTCTTTTGTTGTGGCCAACAATGTGTTTGTACTGTAAGAACTGTATTTATTACACACCAGCTTTTTGATTGTACCGTGAATCTCAATTATAGCTTTGAGATGTTGAAATTTAGCATGTAAAATCATTGATGCATATAGTAGCATGTACATGTTTCTGGGGGCAGCTCACGGCCCATTAATGGTTAAGAAACACTGAATTAGACCACAAGCCTGCGATGAGGTGGTGACGTGTCCAGGGTGTAATCGCCTTCCGCCCGATTGTAGCTGAGATAGGCTCCAGCACCCCCTGCAACCCCGAAGGGAATAAAAAAAAAAAAAACTTAGATTTATATCGCGCTTTTCTAAACACTCAAAGCGCTCACAGAGAAGTGGGACCCAACATCTGATGTTTCCATCCCCATGCTTCACAGTAGGTATGGTGATCTTGGGATGCAACTCAGTATTCTTCTTCCTCCAAACACGACAAGTTGAGTTTATACCAAAATGGATAAATGGACGATACAGCAGAGGATTGGGAGAATGTCATGTGGTCAGATAAAACCAAAATAGAATTTTTTGGTATCAACTCAACTCGTCGTATTTGGAGGAAGAAGAATACTGAGTTGCATCCCAAGAACACCACACCTACTGTGAAGCATGGGGGTGGAAACATCATGCTTTGGGGCTGTTTTTCTGCTAAGGGGACAGGACGATTGATCCGTGTTAAGGAAAGAATGAATGGGGCCATGTATCGTGAGATTTTGGGCCAAATCCTCCTTCCATCAGTGAGAGCTTTGAATTGTTGACAAAATACTTATTTTCCACCATAATTTACAAATAAATTCTTTAAAATTCCTACAATGTGAATTCCTGGATTTTTTTTCACATTCTGTCTCTCACAGTTGAAGTGTACCTATGATGAAAATTACAGACCTCTGTCATCATTTTAAGTGGGAGAACTTGCACAGTCGGTGGCTGACTAAACTTATATATATATGTATATATATATATATATATATATATATATATATATATATATATATATATATATATATATATGTAGGTGTGGGAAAAAATCACAAGACTACTTTGACTATTGTGATTTTTTCCCACACCTACATATTGCGCTCTACCACGGTATCGAGCACTATTCTCCGGATAATCCAATCAAGACATATATATATATATATATATATATATATATAGACACACACACACGAAAAAACATGTTTTAGAGTAAAGAACAAAGTGGCCAGCAGATGACGCCAAAAAGCAAGAAGTACTAGCAGCCTTTGGTGTGACTGCTGGCCGCTTCCTTCGTCGATGATGAATCAAGTACACAAATCATGAATCATCAGTGAAGTCGAAGCCATTATCAAGGGCCAATTTGACAACTCCACGCTGCCCACGTTAGTCCCCCAGCAATTTCTATCATTCAACTTTTCATTCGAGAAATTGTGCGGCTGCTGACTCGTTAGCCTAATTCAACCCGCGTCTGTTCGCCTGCTCCCACACTTCTAGCGCAGTTTAACTTGTAAACACTTTGTGGAAGATGGCTGACAACGGAGTGCACCCGACGGACGACGACCCGGCCGCCGAGTTCCTGGCCCAGCAGGAGAACGAGATAGCGGGGATAGAGAACGACGCGGAAGGCTTCGAGGAGCTGAACGGAGAGGTCGGCCCGGAGAGCCCACAGCAGCCGGCGAGCAACTACGGCAAGTTTGCTGACAGCCGGGATCAACAACTACAAGCTAAGCTTAAAGCTAGGCTAGCGTTAGCTCTGTCCAAGTTTACAAATTGATTTAGCGGTCGACAAACGGCATTATAGACCACAAATGGACACTTTGAAAATATATTATACTTAGTGTGTCGAGTTAGTGTTAATATTCGCTAAAGGGCTACTTTAGCGTAACGACTTAGTATTAGCATTAGCATTAATGCTAGCTAAAAGGGAACTTTAGGAATTCCAGTTAGCATTAGCAATAATGCTAACTAAATGGCATTGTCACACTTAATGCTTTTGTAATGCTCGTCAGTGGTTATACATCTCCTAAGTTGAAGGGCTACTGAAATGAGATTTTCTTATTTAAACGGGGATAGCAGGTCCATTCTATGTGTCATACTTGATCATTTCGCGATATTGCCATATTTTTGCTGAAAGCATTTAGTAGAGAACATCCAGGATAAAGTTTGCAACTTTCAGTGCTAAGAGAAATGCCCTGCCTCTACCGGAAGTCGCAGACGATGACGTCACATGTTTGATGGCTCCTCGCGTATTCACATTGTTTTTAATGGGAGCCTCCAACAAAAAGTGCTATTCGGACCGAGAAAACGACAATTTATCCATTAATTTGAGAGGATGAACGATTCGTGTTTGAGAATATTGATAGCGATGGACTAGAAGAAAAAAAAAAACAGGATTGCATTGGGACGGATTCCGATGTTTTTAGACACATTTACTTGGTTAATAATGGGAAATCCTTATCTTTCTATTGTGTTGCTAGTGTTTTAGTGAGTTTAATAGTACCTGATAGTCAGAAGGGTTTATCCACGGGTGTCTTGACGCGCAGTGTCTCAGGAGAGTCGACGGCAGCTATGGACGGCACAATCTCAGCTTTTCTCCGGTAAGAACTGACTTTTTAACCACAATTTCTCATTGAAACTTGCTGGTTGACATGTGGTCGGGATCCATGTTCTCTTGACCGCGCTGTGATCCATAGGAAAGTTTCACCTCCAGGAATTTTAACCAAGAAATCACCTTGTGTTTGTGTGGCTAAAGGCTAAAGCTTCCCAACTCCATCTTTCTACTGTGACTTCTCCAATATTAATTGAACAAATTGCAAAATATTCAGCAACACAGATGTCCAAAAAACTGTATAATTATGCCGTTAAAGCAGAAGACATTTAGCTGTGTGTGTGCGCAGCGCTCATACTTCCTAAAAACCCGTGACGTCTTGCGTACATGTCATCATTACACGTTTCGAAGACGAAACTCCCGGGAAATTTAAAATTGTAATTTAGTAAACTAAAAAGGCCTTATTGGCATGTGTTGCAATGTTAATATTTCATCATTAATATATAAACTATCAGACTGCATGGTGGGTAGTAGTGGGTTTCAGTAGGCCTTTAATGAAGGTGGTCAGTCAAGGGAATTACTCTAGTAGTAGTAGTACTAGTACCCACAACCCGGAAGTCTGGTCTTTCAACGGGGCAGATAACATCAACAGGCCAAACAGGTGCTGCAACATTTTTGCATGACTTACAGTATGCACAGTGCAGCTTTGCAAACCATACCAGTGAACAAAAAAATCACAGTGGAGTGTCAAGTGTAACCCTAAAAGCATATTTTAACATATTTGTTTTGTAATGATGCTAGATCCTTTTGCAGAGGAGCCCGCCACAGTGAACGGGGATCTCTTTCAGGTGAGTTGATTGATTGATTGAAACTTTTATTTGTAGATTGCACAGTTCAGTACATATTCCGTAAAATTGACCACTAAATGGTAACACCCGAATAAGTTTTTAAACTTGTTCAAAGGCCTACTGAAATTACATTTTCTTATTTATTCTGTGTGTCATACTTGATCATTTCTCAATATTGCCATATTTTTGCTGAAAGGATTTAGTAGAGAACATCGACGATAAAGTTTGCAACTTTTGGTCGTTAATAAAAAAGCCTTGCCTGTACCGGAAGTAGAAGCCGATGTGCGCGTGACTTCACCAGTGTGAGGGCTCCTCACTTCCGCACATTGATTACAATCATGGACACTAGCAGCGCAAGCGATTCTGACCGAGAAAGCGACAATTTCCCCATTAATTGGAGCGAGGATGAAATATTCGTGGATGAGGATAGTGAGAGTGAAGGACTAGAAGAAAAAAAAAAAAAGAAGAGGGCAGTGGGAGCGATTCAGATGTTATTAGACACATTTACAAGGGTAATTCTGGAAAAACCTTTTTCTGTTTATTGTGTTACTAGTGTTTTAGTGAGATTATATGGTCGTACCTGAAAGTCGGAGGGGTGTGGTGACCACTGGTGTCTCTGAGTGAAGCCATGGAGGACCCAAGAAAGTTGCAGCTGCCTCTTTGACAGCTGCTCCAGGAGGACCCAAGCTCCGCTCATGTCTCCAGTAAGAGCCGACTTATTACCAAAATTTTCTCACCGAAACCTGGTGGTTGACATGTGGTAGAGAAACATGTTCGCTCTGTTCCATATTAAAGCTTCACAACAAACAAAGAAACACCGGCTGTGTTTGTGTTGCTACAGCCGGCCGAAATACACCGCTTTCAACCAAATGCATTCTTCTTTGTAGTATCCGTTATTAATTGAACAAATTGCAAAAGATTCAGCAACACAGATGTCCAAAATACTGTCTAATTATGCGATTAAATCGTACGACTTTTAGCCGTGAGTGGTGCTGGGATTAAATGGCCGCTGCAACCAATAACGTCAACATAAGCGTCATCGTTCCGCGACATTTTCAACTGGACACTTCGCGCGAAATTTAAAATTGCAATTTAGTAAACTAAAAAGGCCGTATTGGCATTTGTTGCAATGTTAAGGTTTCATCATTGATATATAAACTATCAAACTGCGTGGTCGGTAGTAGTGGGTTTCAGTAGGCCTTTAAGTCGGGGTCCACGTTAATCAATTCATGGTACAAATATATACTATCAGCATAATGCAGTCATCACACAATATAATCATCATAGTATATACATTGAATTATTTACAATCCGCGGGGTGGGTTGAGCTTTGGTTGATATCAGTACTTCAGTCATCAACAATTGCATCAACAGAGAAATGGACATAGAAACAGTGTAGGTCTGACTTAGTAGGATATGTACAGCGAGCAGAGAACATAGTGAGTTCAGATAGCATACGAACAAGTATATACATTTGAAATACATTTGATTATTTACATTAGGTTATTTACAATCCGGGGCGATGGGATGTAAATGGAGGAGGATATTAGTAAAGGGTTGAAGTTGCCTGGAGGTATTGTTTTAAAAGCGGTAAAGAATCTTGTTCTTTGGTTGACCTTTTTGATTACCTTGGTTGCAATTTTATCACAGGATAGATTGGCCTCTAGAATGGAACTTAGGTATGGTGATCTCATCTTTCCTTGTGATAACAATGTCACCACTTTTATAGTGAAGTCACTGACTTTCTTAAGGTTTATATGGGACCCAAATAGGATGGATTCCGTTTTACCTAAGTGTATGGCTAGCTTGTTGTCAGCGAGCCAAACGTCATCAATGCAATGGCTCTGTGATGAAGTCTCAGTCTGAACTCTGCATCCGTCTGATCTGAGAGTTGACCACTTTTATAACCGAGTCAGGGTTTCTCTCCTCCGAAAAGGAGTCCAATGGCCCCACGGATAACTATGCAGCCATCGCGCAAGTCGATATTCAGAGGCAAGAGCCGGAAAGTCTGCGCAAGTGGAGGGAGGAGCAGAAGGAACGCCTTGAGGCGTTAGGTGAGTATGTATATTTGACCTCAAAATAGGGCTGGGCAATATGGCCTTTTTTTAATATCTCGATATTTTTAGGCCATATCGCGATACACGATATATATCTCCATATTTTGCCTTAGCCTTGAATGAACACTTGATGCATATAATCACAGCAGTATGATGATTCTATGTGTCTACATTGAACCATTCTTCTTCATACTGCATTAATATATACTCATTTTAAACTTTAATGCAGAGAAGGAAATCACAACTAAGTAAACTGACCAAAACTGTCTTCATTAAACAGTTATTAGCGGGTGACTTTTCAAATGATACTACATATTAGCAGTAATGCTACTTCTGGTAGCAACGCTTGTGCCCCACGCTCTACAAATTAAAGTTGTCTATTCGACATCTTCCCGCTTGAAGCCGACCCACCGCCAGACGATGGACCCCTTCTTTTTTTCTTGGGAATTAATTCTTCCTTCATTTGTTACCAGATTGTCACCTTCTTTCTCTCGTATTACCACTCGCACGGCTTCGCTATCATCACAGCTAACGTTACCCATGCTGCTACCTCTCTGCTTGGGGAGGGCGTGTGACGTTGCATGCGTGACGTATGTAAGAAGGTGCGCTTGTTTTAAGTCTCTGTGAGAAGGAGAGAGAAGAAAGAGGGAGAGAAGCATGCAGTTTAATGCACGCATCTAAAAGCAACTGTGTGAGAAGGTATACTCGAATATCACGATATAATCATTTTCTATATCGCACAGAGACAAACCCGCGATATATTGTGTATATGGAAATATCGCCCAGCCCTACCTCAAATACAAGACGTGTGGCATAATTTAATTGTGTACCAAGTGGTGAATGTGTTTTCTACTGACAAGACTCGGCATCCAAGGCAGCCGAGGCTGAGTTGAGAGAGAAGGCCAAAAAGGAGCTGGAAGAATGGCATGTACACCAGAGTGAGCAGATGGAGAAGAACAAGGCCAACAACAGGTCAGTGTCCTGTCATGTAGATGACACTTTTAAGCCCCACATCAATTTCGTTCCGCAATAATGGTAAAGAGATCCCCAATTCAATCAAGCTTTATTGGAGACTCCAACGTCCAAGTAGACATACAATTACAAACAGTATATAAAACAAACAAAATACAGTATTAAAAGCATTATCACATACTAGAGATGTCCGATAATGGCTTTTTTGCGGATATTGTCCAACTCTTAATTACAGATTCCGATATCAACCGACACCGATATATACAGTCGTGGAGAAAACACATTATTATGCCTAATTTTGTTGTGATGCCCCGCTGGATGCATTAAACAATGAAACAAGTTTTTCCAAAATAAATCAACTCAAGTTTTGGGAAAAAATGCCAAAATGCACTGTTTTTAATACGGCTCAACACAGCCACTTGGAATTTGGGACATGCTCTCCCTGAGAGAACATTGGGAGGTGGGGTTGAGGTGGGGGGGCATATTGTAGCATCCCAGAAGAGTTAGAACTGCAAGGGGTTCTGGGTATGTGTTCTGTTGTGTTTATGTTGTTACGGTGCGGATGTTCTCCCAAAATGTGTTTGTCCTTCTTGTTTGGTGTGGGTTCACAGTGTGGCGCATATTTGTAACAGTGTTAAAGTTTTTTATACGGCCACCCTCAGTGTGACCTGTATGGCTGTTGAACAAGTATGCGATGCATTCACTTGTGTGTGCGAAAAGCCGTAGATATTATGTCATTGGGCTGGCACATAAAGGCAGTGCTTTTTAAGGTTTATTGGGCGTGTACCACTCTGTACAGCGGAGTTTTTAAAATTCATACATTTTACTTTTTGAAAGCTATACCGATAATTTCCGATATTAAATTTTAAAGCATTTATCGGCAGATAATATCGGCAGTCTAATATTATGTATCACATCTCTATCACATATTATTAAAAACAGTGCTTGTGCATAGTCAGTAAAAGGTATCTAATAAATAAAAGCAGCAATGATGATAATATATTAATACTTTAAAAATATGTCTACACATTCTATAAAAGGCAGCGATACTAGTGTTTCCATATATACGATTGGCACCTACCAGAACTACACCTAGGATTGGTTATTAATGCAATATCCCATCAAAGTGAGAAACGATCAAAATACACCATGTAGACAAACATATTTAGACACTTTGCACGTAAAGAGAGTAAATGAACAGAAATTATCAATATGCGCTTTATTTGTTTACACCAATGAATGCATTCAAACAGCGTCACAGGACTTTACAGCACAACGCGTAAAACTGTCATGACTCCACAATTCCACAGCCTTAGGCTACAATTAACTGTCTTTGTCATCATTGTGCAGACCTGGGTAAAATACGGCCTGTTATGATTCTCAATCCGGCCGTTCTACATAATTTTTTTAGACCTCTAAGTTTAAAACTGTTGCCGCCATTATGATGTGCAGTGCTGTTTTTAAATGGCCATAAGTCTTGAACTGTAGAAAGTATTTCAATGGTTGGAATCTGCGCTTTTGTGTGTTATACGAGATATTACTGTAATCTACTGTACGTCACAGCAGCTCAGACGAAGAACAAAGTAGAGCAGGCAGGATTTGTTTTCAGAGCAGCCAGCCCGAAATGCATGTCAGGAACAGATGCGGAAGCAGATTTTTTATATATTGTACATACATATTATAGGTGTTTATTACCCTTTGCATTCATATTTTGCCATTTGTTACATTTTTATTGTGTTTTGCTTCATCTCTATCAAGGAGCGATGATCATATGTTGTTAATATTCAGTGTTTTATTGTTCACTGCCTTTATTTTAACATACCTTTGAGTGTCCCATTCAGTAAAAAACTGTAAAATTCCATTCAGATTTTTTAAGGTGATCTGTCATAACTTTATTTAGAATTCTATCGGACATTGTTTATTTTTCTTATTAGTGTTCATGGAAAAAAAGGAACCCGAACACACATACTGTAGTGCAGATTTTACCGCTAAATATGTATATATAATTTATACACACATTGGTCTCCTAGACACATTTTTTCTCTCTTTCTGGCCCCGGGTTAAAATATTTGCCCATTTCTGCCACAGTAAGTTATTTTGCACAAAAAGCCCAGAGACTAAGTCACCAACATGTGGGATTCTTAGTGTGGGCAGCAATTTACTTAAGGACTCATTTTTGTCTAAAACCGTGGCATACAAAATCAATGTACCACTGTAATCGCACAACTAATATTTGTGTTACCTTTTTTAGCTACATGACAGTGGTACCTTGGCTAACAAGTTTAATTTTTTCTGTGACAAAGCTCGTAACCCAAAAGACTTGTAGCTTAAATCAGTGTTGCCTTTTAAAATCAATTGAAATCAAATCATTCTATTGTGGACCACTATTTTAATTTGTAACATCCATTTTAAGAAGAAAAACTAACTTGTAGATAACACACAAATCAAACACAACACAGTAGAAAGTACGATAAACAACTACATTAGTTTTATGAAGTAATGTAAAATTAAAGTAGAGCATTTACTTTGCGGAGTTAAATTGTACAGTATATCTTGCGAGCTGCTTCTGCATCAAACAGACCATCAACTGCTTCTCCATATTTTCATTGATAAATGCCCGCAATTTAGGAATCATTGTAATGATTTAGGCTCTCATTATCGTAGCTGCTACTTCAGTGTGGTGCACGTTGTAGCATGCTAAGCTCATACTACTTCAGCAAGTCAACTACATCCACGCCTCGGTGTTTCAATGTTTTATGTTTTTAGTTCAATGAATATCATCCGCTTCTTCTTCTCAACAGTGTCTTTCACAATTACATTCTTCTTTCGTAGTATGAGCTTAGCATGCTTCCCTCACCTCCCAGGGAGTGATAAAGGGTGATGGGTCAAAGGCAGAGAATAATTTCGCCACATCTAGTATGTGTGTGACAATCATTGGTACTTTAACTTTTAACTTAACTTTATGGTTGGAAAAACGTTATGTTTCGCTAGCTATTAACTAATGCTATCGATTAAGACACCAAATGTTTTGGTCGGATCTTGCAGGGTACAATGTGACTTTTACCATGGGAGATGTTCATGACCCAAATTTTTGCTTGCTTGCTTCCTAAAGCAGCAGACTACTGCCTGTCTCTTTGGCAGTCGCGGATGGTGGTGGTGAGGTAGGGGTGCAGGGTGTAGCCTATCCCAAAGTCATGTATAAAGAGAGTATAGCCAACTAAAGAACAGTTGCCATGACAGCTACCAAGGACATGCAATTGTTATTTTTTGTGATGAAATAAAATAAAATATGTCTTTTTATATAGTTCCAAACATACTCCAGCTCATGAACTTACAATGAAACATGCTTTTATTTTGTGAAAGTATCATTTTGCATCAGTATTTGACGCACTCAGCTGCTTCATGACTAGCAGGCACTCTAAAACGCACCCGACGGCGCAATGAACATAAAAAAGATACACAGAACAACCAAAAAAATACCTTACCTTTTTTTGCCAAAAATCTTCATTAGCTTTGGACCAACAATCACAGATAAATTCTGACTTTTGTGTGAAGTATGTCAACTGTAGTGGGTCCCTCCATTGAATTTGTAATCACTGTGTGGGTCACTCAATATGTATTATTCTAACTGATCTTTCTTTTTTTGTAACATGCTAAGTAAATAAGTGTACTTTTGTAACTATTTCCTCATATTTTTGCGCAATAACTCAGACATAACACTTGCGAAAAACTGAGTGTTTTTTGCTCCAGATCATATTTAGCTTTATTCCTTATTGATGTATTTCTTGCCACCTTAAGTTGTATATTTTTATTGAGATTTCCAGTTAATTTTGTCATCCATTATCTCACACTTAAAATGTTGTTTCTCTTACTCATTCATTTGTGTTTGACCTTCTCTTTTACTGCTACCAAATTGCATTCTTAGTTTTACTGAGATTCAAAGATGGTTTGAAAAAAACAGACTCTCTTAAATGTAATAATTTAATGTGTTATTTGTATTAGCTTTTGTGAGATCAGTCCTGAACAAAACGTAGACGTTATGTTGTGTATTTACCTCTTACAAGGCGCTGTAATCGTGGCCCTCTAGTGTTGATGGTGAACCTTCACTTGTCATACTTGTCTTCTTTCCAGGTTGTGGGTAAAGCAATGTAAAAGCTTTTCACAATTCTCG
Source organism: Nerophis ophidion (assembly GCF_033978795.1). Taxonomy (NCBI): domain Eukaryota; kingdom Metazoa; phylum Chordata; class Actinopteri; order Syngnathiformes; family Syngnathidae; genus Nerophis; species Nerophis ophidion. The sequence goes on along the minus strand of NC_084615.1, from coordinate 72,325,848 downwards.
TGGGTTGAGCTGACCCTTTGCTGCACAGCTTGGCTTTTATACACACCGGAAAATTAATGAGGAAACGCTGCAGACACATAGCTTCAGCCTAAAGTTAGTAGCAGTCATGGCACCCTCACCAATCATTAAGGAGCACCTGAAACCAGGCTGGCCATACTTTCTTTATGCGCGTCACTGGCCTAGCCCAGCCGCACTCGGTTGGAAGGCACGGTACACCCTGGACATCTCATTGCTGGATAATTGATATATTGTAGGGCTGATTTGATAAGTAATATATATATATAATGTATGTATATGTGTATATATATATATATATATATGTGTTTGTGTGTGTGGGGAAAAATCACAAGACTACTTCATCTCTACAGAACTGTTTCATGATGATCTCATCAGGAGATGATCTCCTGATGATTGACGGAACCCCTCATGAAACAGTTCTGTAGAGATGAAGTAGTCTTGTGATTTTTCCCGCACATACATATTGCGCTCTACCACGGTATCGAGCACTATTCTCTGGATAATCCAATCAAGATATATATATGTACATAACTGTAATTATATTTGACATTTCTATGTCCCAAATTCTGGCCATTTCATCATATATTTGATTGTTTTAAAGCATCTGAGTGTTTTTGCAAAGCACTACATTCACGGCAACACATTAACTGTAATACTGTATGAAATTATGCAAGTAGCGCTTTTATTATGAAAAACCCATACATTACTTGGTCATAATAGCAGTATCGGTAAATAATTACCTCTCTGACAGTGTACGACAAACCTATTCAACTAGCGGGAATGACACCATACCGGTCCTCGGATTCAGTTTGATATTTAGGAAACAAACATTTTCACGGCAAATTCCTGTCAGATCCTTGCATTGATATTTTAACCCTGCTAGCAAGCAGAACACTGAGGTCCAAACTTGTGATTTACGTAACTGAGACATTCCTCTCCTTTTTCGCAGTTACACTTTTTTTTTCATAATTGGATTTATGTAACTAAGTTGATTAGTCTGTAGTCATTTGTTCAATGCCTTTAGTTATACTACTAGTGTGCCTCAAGGTTCCATTTTAGGTCCTCTCTTGTTCATCATTTGGGTTATTCAACTATAAGACTCATTTTTGCTGAAGGTCCTTAAAAGCAGCAGAGCTTTTCTGTAACCGACAAAATAGACCAAATTCAAATGTCTAGTGTACAGGAAGCTGTTTCTCAGTAATATACAAAATAAGACTAGAAGTGAAAAAAGAAGTCTGCCCTCCAGGTCCTTAGCTTACTGGAAATGTGGCCCCCAGAACAATTTAGCTGAATATTCCTGTTGTATGTCATAGCCAAGTAGTATATATCACAAACTCACATCTAATAGAAAAAATACATTTTGTTAGCAAGTAAAAAAATATATATATAATTATTGTACTTATCAAAAATTTTATAAAAAATACAATTCTGGAAATATATAAATAGTGTTTAAGAATGTTGAGAGTTAAATACAAAATAGACTTAATCATTTATTTTGTCATCTCAAAGCATGTTTGTGCTTTATTTTTTATTGTAGCATGGGGTTGTTTATATGTCCTATTTTTTATGCTTATGTTTTTATTTTATTATAGTATAGTGTTGTGTATTCTTCCTGTTGTGTTCCACTTGTCTTTGAAAAGCTAATATGTCCTTCTTCCACACTTTCCTACAGACTCTGCCCAAGTCTGACACGGTATCACTTTGCACTTTAGCTTTTATTAACACTCTTTCTCACAGCACTGATAAATTGTCCTAATATTCACCAGAAGATATTCCATCTTCTCATTCTCAGTCATTTTGTTTACTAACAATGCTTTCTGAAATTCTAACGTGTGCTTGCCTGTTTAACACTGACACTCTTCTTTTATCTTCTTCCTTTCCCTGCTTACTTGGCTTTGGCTGCCGACTAGGATTGCTGATAAGGCGTTCTACAAACAGCCCAGTGCTGATCTTGTAGGCTTTGTGTAGGTTTAGAACTAATTTTTAATGTTGGATGCCTTGCCTGCACTCCCTTTTTAGTCGTTTCACCAGCCGCATGCCCTTCTCTAAAAGTGGAAGGCCGCCTTTGATCATCATATTTGTGACAACTGGTTATGTATTGTCGTGTGCGTAGACCATTGATTCTCTAACTATGGTAGGAGTACCACTGATACTCCATCTAGTGCTACTTAGGAACAGCCAATTTAGAAACATAGTACACTAGTGTTTCCCACAGTATTGCGATCTATTGGAGTCATTGGTTGTCATTGTCTAATTTTGCATCGTTGGCCATGGCGCATGTGCATGTCATTTTTAAAACGCTATACTCTACTGTCCATGCAGTTACACCCAAAAGTATTCGTACCCCTGACAAATTTTGACATACATTTTTTGTTTAAATGGAAGTAAAAGCTGGTGAATATTTTTTCACAATTATGTCTTCAGTATTATGTCTTATCTTCTGGGAGTCATTCTTATTCAAGAAAAAACTTGCTGGTTGACTAAAACAAAAACTATTACCCTGTGATGTATTCTTTGTGTCGGTGTGCAAATCCTAAAATAGTGTTTTTGTTATATTCCTTTTACAAGTGCAATTACTTTGTGTGCATAAGTGACAAAAGGGGCTTTACTAGTAATTTTTTTTTGTATTTGATGAGTTGTAATTGTATGTCAAATCTGCTCCACAACCACATAATTCTCCAAATGTGGAAACGATTAGGTCAATTCTATCCTAAATTTTCCATGGGTATGAATACTTTTGAGCTTGACTGTATATAGCATACTTTTATACTGTACATTTAAATACAAATGTTACTTGCATCAGTATTTCCGTCATTTTTTCCACCAGTTTTGCCTTATTTTTTTTTCTACTTTTTATTTATTTCCGGAATGCCTTGGGCCACACCTCAGACACCCCTGGCATACAAATGTAATATTGTTGGGCCACTACTTACAGTGGGGCAAAAAAGTACCACCGACTGTGCAAGTTCTCCCACTTAAAATGACGACAGAGGTCTGTAATTTTCATCATATGTACACTTCAACTGTGAGAGACAGAATGTGAAAAAAAAATCCAGGAATTCACATTGTAGGATTTTTAAAGAATTTATTTGCAAATTATGGTGGAAAATAAGTATTTGGTCAAGAATTCAAAGCTCTCACTGATGGAAGGAGGTTTTGGCTCAAAATCTCACGATACATGGCCCCATTCATTCTTTCCTTAACACGGATCAATGGTCCTGTCCCCTTAGCAGAAAAACAGCCCCAAAGCATGATGTTTCCACCCCTGTGCTTCACAGTAGGTGTGGTGTTCTTGGGATGCAACTCAGGATTCTTCTTCCTCCAAACACGACGAGTTGAGTTTATACCAAAATGGATACATGGATGATACAGCAGAGGATTGGGAGAATGTCATGTGGTCAGATGAAACCAAAATAGAACTTTTTGGTATAAACTCAACTCGTCGTGTTTGGAGGAAGAAGAATACTGAGTTGCATCCCAAGAACACCACACATACTGTGAAGCATGGGGGTGGAAACATCATGCTTTGGGGCTGTTTTTCTGCTAAGGGGACAGGACGATTGATCCGTGTTAAGGAAATAATGAATGGGGCCATGTATCGTGAGATTTTGAGCCAAAACCTCCTTCCATCAGTGAGCGCTTTGAATGGTTGACCAAATACTTATTTTCCACCATAATTTACAAATAAACTCTTTAACAATCCTACAATGTGAATTCCTGGATTTTTTTTCACATTTTGTCTCTCACAGTTGAAGTGTACCTATGATGAAAATTACAGACCTCTGTCATCATTTTAAGTGGGAGAACTTGCACAATCGGTGGCTGACTAAATACTTTTATGCCCCACTGTATAAATGCATGGGAAACACTTTATACATTTAAATACTTATTCATGAACCAAAGATGAGCTGATAGTCAAGTATAATCCAACTATGATGCTATTCCTATTTGCAAAGTTGGAACATTTTTCCTTGTGGATCAGTAAAGTTTGTCTGAGTCTAAAGTCCAATACCTTTGAAGCGGCACATGTTTGAGAAGCATGGACTCAGACTTTACAGGATGCTGCTGAGTTCCAAGCACTGACGGGTTGAATGCATGAATGCCTTTGCACACCTGCTGTGTAAAATCCCCCGTCTAATGGCGCCTCTGGTCCTCTTTTTGCCTGCCCACAGATCGTCCGAGGAGGCCTTCCTGTCCGAGGGCGACATCGACAGTCCCGGATCGGCGTGGGAGCGAGTAGCTCACCTGTGCGACTTCAATCCAAAAACCAACAAGCAGGCGAAGGACGTCTCTCGAATGCGCTCTGTCCTCATCTCGCTCAAACAGACCCCTCTAGTCCGCTAGGTTGGAAAACTAACTTCACTTCACACTACCTTTGCCTTTTCACTTGTCGCCACACCTCACATTCCGTTGTGACCCTCTTTTCAACACACAAAAATACTCCTGATTAATATATATATATATATATATATAATCCCAATTTCCTTGATGCCTACTTTATTACAATAATCCTCACACTTGTGGGAAAATGAGACTATAATTGTATCATTACCGAAGAAAATATTGTTACTGCAAGTTGACCATTTGTTACCCTTTTTAAATTATTAATTTTTTAGGTCAATTTTAATGCATGCCTTTGCCAAGATTTTGAATGTTTCTATTTTGGTTTTCCTTAATAGCTTTTTTTTGTACGAGCATGACTTGCTTCCTGAGCACAATGCAGTGTAGATTGTAACCACTTATGCCTCTCAATAAGGTACGAACACTTAACTTAGGAATGTTGGCTGCATCCTAATTGGCAGATTTAAGGTTAACATCTTCTAGAGCTTAAAAAAATGTAGTTAATGTGGAATATTCAAACAAGCAAAAATGGCACACAAATTTTTGCTCGCAAGTCTAAATTTCCAACTAAAGAGTGTGTTTTTTAAGTCATCTATCTTTTAAAAGGTGCCAACAACTGTGCGAATTTTCATTATTTTTCACATGTTGCCTATTTGGATATAATAAAAACCGAGGAAAGTGAAAGTTTAAAGGGAATTGGTCAATAATAAAAAATGGACAGTATGTATTGTTGTATATGGTCTTTTCTATTGCTCAAAGGACCACATTTTAGTTTAAGCAGTTTTCCGATTAACTGCTTCATAGACGTTAAAGTGTAGCAAGTGACACAACAGTACTTATTAATGTGTACTGTGATTTTTTTAATAGCATAAGTATATGTAATATTTCTTCCGTATACAGTACAGTACTTGCATTACTGAAAAAGGACCTATGCATTTGGATCATCTTCCTTACATAACGTTATAAAGGAGTAGTTTGTACTCCCTATATAACATTATGTAAATCAGGTCTTAAACAATAAAGTATGTCTCCTCATCGCTGTTATATATACTCAACGCATTATTCAGTTCTTTCAAAGTCTGCTTCCAAGGTGAATGGAGGTAGGCTGAGTTGCGAGCGGTGCCGCCGTTTCTTCACTGTTTAGGTTTGAAAGCAGTCACAAAGACGCCAAGGACGATGGCGGCCACAGTGAAGCCTTGGGCGAAGATTCGTCCCCTCATCAGCATCTGGGACTGCCTGGTTTTGCCCTGATGGAACGCTCGAAGGCCAAACATCAGGGCTCCAGCTGTACCTAAACAACCTGGACAACAGTACAAATGATAATTATTCCCTTTGATTCAGTCTATCAACGCCAAAGCAACAAATTATGATTATAATACTTGGAAATATATAAATCATTGATTCTCAAACTAGTACATGTAAGATTAGTAATACTCTAAACAAGCACTTGATTTAAGTGATTTAGTTTATTTTTCTTCATTCAAACAGTGTACACTTGTTTTTTTCCCCCCCAATATTCAAACACGGTGTTGCTGTTCAGTCCGTGTGTAATGTTACAGTGGCCAAAAGTTATCAAATATACTTGTTAAATAAAACCTTTGCCTTGTTTTTAATTAATTATGCCTACTGCGCCACTGCATTTCAATGTTGGTCGTTTTGGTGTTACTTAGAAAGCAAAGTTTTTCTGAGGCGGTACTTGGTGTAAAAAGTTTGAGAACCACTGAATTAAATGTTAAAGTACCAAGGATTGTCACACACACTCTTGGTGTGGTGAAATTCCATCCATCCATCCATCCATCTTCTTCCGCTTATCCGAGGTCGGGTCGCGGGGGCAGCAGCCTAAGCAGGGAAGCCCAGACTTCCCTCTCCCCAGCCACTTCGTCTAGCTCTTCCCGGGGGATCCCGAGGCGTTCCCAGGCCAGCCGGGAGACATAGTCTTCCCAACGTGTCCTGGGTCTTTCCCGTGGCCTCCTACCGGTTGGACGTGCCCTAAACACCTCCCTCGGGAGGCGTTCGGGTGGCATCCTGACCAGATGCCCGAACCACCTCATCTGGCTCCTCTCGATGTGAAGGAGCAGCGGCTTTACTTTGAGTTCCTCCCGGATGGCAGAGCTTCTCACCCTATCTCTAAGGGAGAGCCCCGCCACACGGCGGAGGAAACTCATTTCGGCCGCTTGTACCCGTGATCTTATCCTTTCGGTCATGACCCAAAGCTCATGACCATAGGTGAGGATGGGAACGTGGATCGACCAGTAAATTGAGAGCTTTGCCTTCCGGCTCAGCTCCTTCTTCACCACAACGGATCGATACAACGTCCCCATTACTGAAGATGCCGCACCGATCCGCCTGTCGATCTCACGATCCACTCTTCCCTCACTCGTGAACAAGACTCCTAGGTACTTGAACTCCTCCACTTGGGGCAGGGTCTCCTCCCCAACCCGGAGATGGCACTCCACCCTTTTCCGGGAGAGAACCATGGACTCGGATTTGGAGGTGCTGATTCTCATTCCGGCCGCTTCACACTCGGCTGCGAACCGATCCAGTGAGAGCTGAAGATCCCGGTCAGATGAAGCCATCAGGACCACATCATCTGCAAAAAGCAGAGACCTAATCCCGCGGTTACCAAACCGGAACCCCTCAATGCCTTGACTGCGCCTAGAAATTCTGTGTGGTGAAATTATTCTCTGCATTTGACCCATCACCTTTGATCACCCCTTGGGATGTGAGGGGAGCAGTGAGCAGCAGAGGTCCCGCGCCCAGGAATCATTTTTGGTGATTTAACCCCCAATTCCAACCCTTGATGCTAAGTGCCAAGAAGGAAATGAATGGGTCCCATTTTTATAGTCTTTGGTATGACTCGGCCAGGGTTTGAACTCACAACCTACCGATCTCAGGGCGGACACTCTAACCAAAACTAACTAAAAAATTAATGTATAGCTTTTTTGTGTGTATGTTGATGCTATGTTTACAATCTGATAATCAGTCAGTGCTAAATGTGAATATTTGTACTCACCACTGTATTTGGTTCAAGAGCGTACATTATAATACAGATCTGGGCAAATTAAGGCCCGGGGGCCACATGTGGCTCGTTGAGCTTTTCATTCTGGCCTGCCGGACATTCCCAAATCATTTTTTTAGATGTTTAAGATGCAAAGTGTAGCTGCCATCATGATGTGCAGTCATGTTTTCTAATGACCGTAAGTCTTCAACTATACAAAGTATTTCAATGGTTGGAATCTGCGCTTATGGATGATACACCAGTTACTATGGTAATGTACTTAGTTACTATGGTCATGTAATTAGTTACTATGGTCATGTAAGTCACAGCAGCTCAGACGAGGCACCAAGCAGTGTGGGTGTGGAGCGTTTCCACGGAGGCGGAAGGAGATTTTCACAAGAAAGTTCTAAAGCTTAGTGATGTGTCAGATATATCAAATTGTAGGTGGGTTTATTTTGTACCCTTTGTGTTCATATTTAACCGTTTGTTGTTTTTTTGTTGCGTTTCACTTGATTGTAAAATGTGTCGATCGAAAAGATGTGACGTTCAAATTTTGTCAATATTCAGTGTTTTATCCTTCATAGAAAAAATGTAAAATTCCATTGTTTATTAAAGGCCCACTGAAATGAGATTTTCTTACTTAAACGGGGATAGCAGGTCCATTCTATGTGTCATACTTGATCATTTCGCGATATTGCCATATTTTTGCTGAAAGGATTTAGTAGAGAACATCCACGATAAAGTTCGCAACTTTTGGTCGCTAATAAAAAAGCCTTGCCTGTACCGGAAGTAGCAGACGATGCATGCGTGACGTCACGAGTTGTAGGGCTCCTCACATTGTTTATAATCATAGCCAACAGCAGCAAGTGCGATTCGGACCGAGAAAGCGACGAGTTCCCCATTAATTTGAGCGAGGATGAAAGATTCGTGGATGAGAAAAGTTGGAGTGAAGCACAAAAAAAAAAAAGAAAAGGCGACGGCTCCAGGCGACAGCAGTGTGAGCGATTCAGATGTTATTAAACACATTTACTAGGATAATTCTGGAAAATACCTTATGTTAATAGTGTTTTAGTGAGATTATAAAGTCATACAAGAAAGTCGGAGGGCTGCGGTGAACGCCAGTGTCTCTGAGAGAAGCCAAGATCACAGCTGCCTTTTTGACAGCTACAGGTCGCATAATCCACTAGAGCCGACTTAATATCACAATTTTCCCATCCAAAAACTGGCTGGTTGACGTAAAGAAACATGTTCCCTTGACCGCTCTGTGTTAAAGCTTCACAACAAACAAAGAAACACCGGCTGTGTTTCGGTACTAAAAGGCAGCTGCAATCCACCGCTTTCCACCAACAGCATTCTTCTTTATAGTCTCCATTATTAATTGAACAAATTGCAAAAGATTCAGCAACACAATGTCCAAAATACTGTGTAATTATGCGATGAAAAGACACGACTTTTATTCATAAGTGGTGCTGGGCTAATATGTCCGCTACAACCCGAGACGTCACAAACACGCGTCATCATTCCGCGACGTTTTCAACAAGAAACTCTGCGGGAAATTTAAAATTGTAATTTAGTAAACTAAAAAGGCCGTATTGGCATGTGTTGCAATGTTAATATTTCATCATTGATATATAAACTATCAGACTGCGTGGTCGGTAGTAGTGGGTTTCAGTAGGCCTTTAATGCGGTCTGTGATAATGTTTTAGCATTCAATCAGAAATTATTGTGAGGTTTTGTATTAGTGTTCATAAAAATAGATATAACCGCCCCCAGACACATTTTTTTCTATAAATGTGGCCCACGAGTCTAAATAATTGCCCATCAAACAAAGCAACACTGCCCTCTAGTGGCATTGAGCAGTAGGGGACATCACATGAGTGCAATTTCAGTGCCACCACTTAATTATATTTCAATTGGATTTTTTGAATGCACTTTATTTAAGAGGCTTTTGAAGGTTTACAAAGAGTAACAATGTTGTGAATGATCATTGTTAATCAGTAACAAAAATCACATGGGACTGGAATTAAGATAATTTATCATAAGTAATAGAAAGGTAGATGGCATTAACACATACTTGCCAACCCTCCCGGAAAATATACCAAAATGGATACATGGATGATATAGCAGAGGATTGGGAGAATGTCATGTGGTCAGATGAAACCAAAATATAATTTTTTGTGGGGCAAAAAAAGTATTTAGTCAGCCACCGATTGTGCAAGTTCTCCCACTTAAAATGATGACAGAGGTCTGTAATTTTCATCATAGGTACACTTCAACTGTGAGAGACAGAATGTGAAAAAAAAATCCTGGAATTCACATTGTAGGAATTATAAAGAATTTATTTGTAAATTATGGTGGAAAATAAGTATTTGGTCAACCATTCAAAGCTCTCACTGATGGAAGGAGGTTTTGGCTCAAAATCTCACGATACATGGCCCCATTCATTCTTTCCTTAACACGGATCAATCGTCCTGTCCCCTTAGCAGAAAAACAGCCCCAAAGCATGATGTGTCCACCCCCATGCTTCACAGTAGGTGTGGTGTTCTTGGGATGCAACTCAGTATTCTTCTTCCTCCAAACATGACGAGTTGAGTTTATACCAAAATGGATACATGGATGATACAGCAGAGGATTGGGAGAATGTCATGTGGTCAGATGAAACCAAAATAGAACTTTTTGGTATAAACTCAACTTGTCGTGTTTGGAGGAAGAAGAATACTGAGTTGCATCCCAAGAACACCACACCTACTATGAAGCATGGGGGTGGAAACATCATGCTTTGGGGCTGTTTTTCTGCTAAGGGGACAGGATTGATCCGTGTTAAGGAAAGAATGAATGGCATGTATTGTGATATTTTGAGCCAAAACCTCCTTCCATTAGTGAGAGCTTTGAATGGTTGACCAAATACTTATTTTCCACCATAATTTACAAATATATTATTTAAAATTCCTACAATGTGAATTGCTGGATTTTTTTTCCACATTCTGTCTCTCACAGTTGAAGTGTACCTATGATGAAAATTACAGACCTCTATCATCATTTTAAGTGGGAGAACTTGCACAATCGGTGGCTGACTAAATACTTTTTTGCCCCACTGTGCGTGTATATATATATATATATAGCTAGAATTCACTGAAAGTCAAGTATTTCTTATATATATATGAAATATTTGACTTGGTGAATCTAGCTGTAAATATACCAGCCCCCCCCCCGAAGTCAGAGGTCTCAAGGTTGGCAAGTATGGCCCCCACACACATTTTTTTCCTCTAAATGTGGCCCCTGAGTCAAAATACAGTGAGGCAAAAAAGTGTTTAGTCAGCCACCGATTGTGCAAGTTCTCCCACTTAAAATGATGACAGAGGTCTGTAATTTTCATCATAGGTACACTTCAACTGTGAGAGACAGAATGTGAAAAAAAAATCCAGGATTTCACATTGTAGGAATTTTAAAGAATTTACTTGTAAATTATGGTGGAAAATAAGTATTTGGTCAACCATTCAAAGCTCTCACTGATGGAAGGAGGTTTTGGCTCAAAATCTCACGACACAAGGCCCCATTCATTCTTTCCTTAACACGGATCAATCGTCCTGTCCCCTTAGCAGAAAAACAGCCCCAAAGCATGATGTGTCCACCCCCATGCTTCACAGTAGGTGTGGTGTTCTTGGGATGCAACTCAGTATTCTTCTTCCTCACGACGAGTTGAGTTTATACCAAAATGGATACATGGATGATACAGCAGAGGATTGGGAGAATGTCATGTGGTCAGATGAAACCAAAATAGAACTTTTTGGTATAAACTCAACTTGTCGTGTTTGGAGGAAGAAGAATACTGAGTTGCATCCCAAGAACACCAGACCTACTGTGAAGCATGGGGGTGGAAACAATGCTTTTGGGCTGTTTTTCTGCTAAGGGGACAGGACGATTGATCCGTGTTAAGGAAAGAATGAATGGGGCCATGTATCGTGAGATTTTAAGCCAAAACCTCCTTCCATCAGTGAGAGCTTTGAATGGTTGACCAAGTACTTATTTTCCACCATAATTTACAAATAAATTCTTTAAAATTCCTACAATGTGAATTCCTGGATTTTTTTTTCATATTCTGTCTCTCACAGTTGAAGTGTACCTATGATGAAAATTACAGACCTCTGTCATCATTTTAAGTGGGAGAACTTGCACAATCGGTGGCTGACTAAATACTTTTTTGCCCCACTGCAATTGCCCATCAAACAAAGCAACACTGCCCTCTAGTGGCATTGAGCAGTAGGGGACATCACATAAGTGCAATTTCAGTGCCACCACTTAATTATATTTCAATTTGGATGTTTTATAATACACTTTATTTAAGAGGCTTTTCAAGGTTTACAAAGCGTAACAATGTTGGGAATGATCATCGTTAATCAGTAACACGAAACCAATTGGACTGTAATTAAGATCATTTATCATAAGTAATAGAAAGGTAGATGGCATTAACAAAGCGTTAAATATTAAAAGTGTATTTAACAATGTCGCCACTTTCAGTTGAACACCATTTGTATTCCTTATTGCAGCTTGTGTAACTCACCTATGGGGACGAAAGGGTTGTCCTTTGTTTTTCGAAGAAACTTTTCTTTAAAAGTCTCCTCTTTGAGCCTCGGCAAAGGAGAGAATCCTTCAATGACGGGAGGCCGTGCCAGGTCGAAAGGAACAGACCCTGAAGACGACGACGTCGGGGTTTGTTCTCCTACAGCTGCTGTCGCTGCAGTGACCGCCATGTTTACCTTGCAGTACAACGCCGCAAACTACACTTCCGGTTGTACTTCCACTCCCTCCTTCACAATAAAAGTCCAGCATGCCTGAATGGCATCAGCGCAGGGGTAATCAACCTGTTTATACACGTTAATGTTTATTTTGAAAAACCAACCCAGGAAGGTTTATATTAAAGGAAAAGGCCTGCATGTCTACTTTGTGTTGAAGGTGACTGAGCGTATCATACTACCCCGCAGTTTTGGAGGACCTATCATAAACAATTTAGAGTGAAAAGCAAATTTTATTTTCACCCGCATACAAATCATTCTAGCTTGGATTGTTTCCCTGGCTTCGAGACCCTCCTGAAGGACAGCGCAGCGAAGACACAACAAACTCCCTTCTTGTCTCTCATGGACACACACCTGTTGTCGTTTACTTTGGACTAGAGACTGCAATACATCAAGGCCGCGGAACAGAGACACACTACGGCAGTGGTTCTTAACCTGGGTTCGAATGAACCCTAGGGGTTCGGTGAGTCGGCCTCAGGGGTTCGGCGGAGCCTCCACCATGGAAGTATAAACACATCCGAATTATCGTGTTAATAAAAACTTCTCCCTATCAGCGTATTATGGATACCCCCAAACAATGTTCCCTCTAATTTTCCATCTGATTTGCAGGTGTTTTGATTGATTGATTTAAACTTTTACTAGCAGATTGCAAAGGAAGAGAATGCATTATATGAAACAGTACAGTTTACACAGTACAGTACATATTCTGTACAATTGACCACTAAATGGCAACACCTGAATAGGTTTTTCAACTTGTTTAAGTCCGGGTCCACGTTAATCAATTCATGGTAATGTGTGTAAGGTGTGTAATTTGTTGTGAAATCATGCAGTGTGTTGGTTTTGTTCTGTGAACAAGGTGATGTTCATGCACGGTTCATTTTGTGCACCAATAAAAAATAACTTTTTCTTGAATTTGAAAAAATATATATATATATTTTTCACTAAAGAAGGGTTGCGTGAATGCGCATATGAAACTGGTGGGGTTCGGTACCTTCAACAAGGAACCCACAGCACTACGGACTTACACACGCGCACACACACACCTCCACAAAAATATACGCCACACATACACCCCCCACCCCCAACGCAAATCCGGGTGAGGAATGGATGGTCAGCGCCTGAGAGCTGCGGCCTACCACCATGACCATGAACTACCTTCCCTCTGTTGCTAGAAATCTCGAGATGTATGTTGTAATATGTATATGTGCTTTGCTATGGAGGTTTTTTCCCACTCCAGACTGGGCCCCCTTTGGAGCCCAGTCTGGATTGTATTTTTTTTTTTACTCATCCTTCCCCAGCGTTTACCCTTTTCCCATCTTTTACGGGGTGCCTTGTGGCGACCCATCAGCGTTCTTGTTCTGTAACCCTGTACTCTGTTTGTTTGTCTAATCTTGAACAGGTTTGTACTGAAAACAAAGTTTTGTTGTACTTGTTCAATGACAATAAAGACCTATCCTATCCTACCTTCACTCACTCCATTACACTTTTTTGCAATTACATTATTTTTAAACCGGTTCTCGCCCGGAAAAGGGTGGAGTGCCATCTCCGGGTTGGGGAGGAGACCCTGCCCCAAGTGGAGGAGTTCAAGTACCTAGGAGTCTTGTTCACGAGTGAGGGAAGAGTGGATCGTGAGATCGACAGGCGGATCGGTGCGGCGTCTTCAGTAATGCGGACGTTGTATCGATCCGTTGTGGTGAAGAAGGAGCTGAGCCGGAAGGCAAAGCTCTCAATTTACCGGTCGATCTACGTTCCCATCCTCACCTATGGTCATGAGCTTTGGGTCATGACCGAAAGGATAAGATCACAGGTACAAGCGGCCGAAATGAGTTTCCTCCGCCGTGTGGCGGGGCTCTCCCTTAGAGATAGGGTGAGAAGCTCTGCCATCCGGGAGGAACTCAAAGTAAAGCCGCTGCTCCTTCACATCGAGAGGAGCCAGATGAGGTGGTTCAGGCATCTGGTCAGGATGCCACCCGAACGCCTCCCTAGGGAGGTGTTTAGGGCACGTCCAACCGGTAGGAGGCCACGGGGAAGACCCAGGACACGTTGGGAAGACTATGTCTCCCGGCTGGCCTGGGAACGCCTCGGGATCCCCCGGGAAGAGCTAGACGAAGTTGCTGGGGAGAGGGAAGTCTGGGCTTCCCTGCTTAGGCTGCTGCCCCCGCGACCCGACCTCGGATAAGCGAAAGATGGATAGATTATTTTTAAACTTGAAAATAGAATAAAACATTCTTGTATTTTTTTCGACTCAAAATATGACTTTATTCTATTTTAACTTCAAATTTTGTAATATAAAGTAAGTTTTTCCCAAACAACTTATTTAAAAAATATTTTTTTAAATAAGTAGTCTAAGGCAGTGGTTCTCAAATGGGGGTACTTGAAGGTATGCCAAGGGGTACGTGAGATTTTTCAAAAATATTCAAAAAATAGCAACAATTCAAAAATCCTTTATATATTTATTGAATAATACTTCAACAAAATATGAATTTAAGTTCATAAACTAAGGAAAGAAATGTAACAATACAATATTTTTATTTATTTTAATCTTCTATTTTTTTTCTCCCATTACCACCACTTGTTTACCTGTATCTCACCTTTTTTGTAAGGGGCGCTGGAAGCCGGCAGACCCGTCAGCGATCCTGTTCTGTCTCCCTGTAATGTTTGTCTGATCTTGAATGGGATTGTGCTGAAATTTTTAATTTTCCTGAAGGAATAAATTAAGTGCTATCTAATCTAATCTATTCAGTGTTGACAACTAGATTTTTTGTGGACATGTTCCATAAATATTGATGTTAAAGATTTTTTTTTTTTTTGTGAAGAAATGTTTAGAATTAAGTTCATGAATCCAGATGGATCTCTATTACAATCCCCAAAGAGGGCACTTTAAGTTGATGATTACTTCTGTGTGTAGAAATCTTTATAATTAAATCACTTGTTTATTTTTCAACAAGTTTTTAGTTATTTTTAGATCTTTATTTCCAAATAGTTCAGGACCACTACAAATGAGCAATATTTTTGCACTGTTATACAATTTAATAAATCAGAAACTGATGACATAGTGCTGTATTTTACAACTTTATCTCTTTTTTTTTTTTTAACCAAAAATGCTTTGTTCTGATTAGGGGGTAGTTCAATAAAAAAAATGTTCACAGGGGGTACATCACTGAAAAAAGGTTGACAACCACTGGTCTAAGGCTTAGACCGATTTTTTTTGTTTTTTACATTGATTTTAATGGGAGCCTCCAACAAAAACAGCTATTCGGACCGAAAAAACCGACAATTTCCCCATTAATTTGAGCGAGGATGAAAGATTCGTGTTTGAGGATATTGATAGCGACGGACTAGAAAAAAATATATAATAAAACGCGATTGCAATCGCGTTGCATTGAGACGGATTCATATGTTTTTAGAGACATTTACCAGGATAATTCTGGGAAATCCCTTATCTTTATATTGTGTTGCTAGTGTTTTAGTGAGTTTAATAGTACCTGATAGTCGGAAGTGTACGTCCACGGCCGGGTGTTGATGCACAGTGTCTCGGGGAAGTCGACGGCAGCTGTACGGGAGGCACAAGCTCAGCTGATATCCGGTTAGTGGCAACTTTTTAACCACCACTTTCTCACCGAAACCGGCTGGTTGACAAGTGGTCGGGATCCATGTCCCCTGTGATCCATAGTAAAGTTTCACCTCCGTGAATTTTAAACAAGGAATCACCGTGTGTTTGTGTGGCTAAAGCTTCCCAACTCCATCTTTCTACTTTGACTTCTCCAATATTAATTGAACAAATTGCAAAACATTCAGCAACACAGATGTCCAAAATACTGTGTAATTATGCGGTTAAAGCTGACGACTTTTAGCTGTGTGTGTGCGCAGCGCTCATATTCATAACAGCCCGTGACGTCACGCGTGAACGTCATCATTACGCAACTTTTTCAAGACAAAAGTACCGAGAAATTTAAAATTGCAATTTAGTAAACTAAAAAGGCTGTATTGGCATGTGTTGCAATGTTAATATTTCATCATTGATATATAAACTATCAGACTGCATGGTGGGTAGTAGTGGGTTTCAGTAGGCCTTTAACTTGTTTACCTGTATCTCACTTTTTGTGTAAGGGGCGCCGGAAGTTGGCAGACCCGTCAGCGACCCTGTTCTGTCTCCCTGTAATGTTTGTCTTATCTTGAATAGGATTGTGCTGAAAATTTCAATTTCCCCTCGGGGATTAATAAAGTATGTCTGATTCTGAATGCAACTGTAATAACTGTAATAATATTCCAGTTTTTTTAAAAAATGCGTATTGTTTAAAGGCCTACTGAAATGAGATTTTCTTATTCAAACGGGGATAGCAGGTCCATTCTATGTGTCATACTTGATCATTTCGCGACATTGCCATATTTTTGCTGAAAGGATTTAGTAGAGAACATCAACGTTAAAGTTCGCAACTTTTGGTGCTGATACCGGAAGTAGCAGACGATGACGTCACAAGGGTGAGTGAGGGCTCCTCACATTGATTATAATGGGAGCCTCCAGCAGCAAGAGCTTTTCGGACCGAGAAAACGACAATTTCCCCATTATTTCAGCGAGGATGAAAGATTCGTGGATGATAATATTGACAGCGAAGGACTAGAAAAAATAAATAAAATTGGCCCTAGTGTGTGAATGTGAGTGTGAATGTTTATCTGTGTTGGCCCTGCGATGAGGTGGCGACTTGTCCAGGGTGTACCCCGCCTTCCGCCCGATTGTAGCTGAGATAGGCACCAGCGCCCCCCGCGACCCCGAAAGGGAATAAGCGGTAGAAAATGGATGGATGGATGGAAGTAAAAAAAAAAAAAAAAAAAGGTGATTGCATTGGGACAGATTCAGAAGTTTTTAGACACATTTACTATGATAATTCTGAGAAATCCCTCATCTTTCTATTGTGTTGCTAGTGTTTTAGTGAGATTAAATAGTACCTGATAGACGGAGGGGTGTGTCCACGGGTGTCTTGAGGCCAGTCTCTGAAGGAAGTCGACGGAAGCTGCATGGACGGCGCAAGCTCAGCTGATCTCCGGTAAGAGGCGACTTTTTACCACAATTTTCTCACCGAAACATGCCGGTTGACAAGTGGTCAGGAACCTTGACCGCTCTGATCCATAGTGAAGCTTCACCTCCGGGAATTTTAAACAAGGAATCACCGTGTGTTTGTGTGGCCAAAGGCTAAAGCTTCCCACCTCCATCTTTCTACTTTGACTTCTCCATTATTAATTGAACAAATTGCAAAAGATTCAGCAACACAGATGTCCAGAATACTGTGTAATTGCGCGAGGAAAGGAGACGACTTTTAGCCACAAATGGTGCTGCGCAATTTTGTCCTGACAGTCCGTGACGTCACGCGCACGCGTCGTCATTCCGCGATGTTTTTAACAAGAAACTCCGAGGGAAATTTAAAATTGCAATTTAGTAAAATAAACCGGACGTATTGGCATGTGTTGCAATGTTAATATTTCATCATTGATGTATAAACTATCAGACTGCGTGGTCGGTAGTAGTGGGTTTCAGTGGGCCTTTAAAGCTTTATCTAAAATATTTTTTTCCTTACATTACTTACTGTATGGGACAAGCGGTAGGAAATTTATGGATTCCTGTAATTGTAGTGTAACTTTTTTCAAAAACAAATTTTACAAAATAAAATACCCATGTGCCGCACTTTAGACACCCCTACTATAGAGCTTTATGTATTGTACAAAAGTGCATGTTTCAATTTGTGGCTCCAAATAATTTTGAATAATAGTTTAAAATGTTTTTGATATTTGTATCACCAAGGGACATTTGGCATTTATTTGTGGTAACTATCAAATCTATTCTCCATTTGTTGTAGGAATACCACAGCAAACTAGCACAAGCACTGATTGTATGCACCAGAAGGAGCTAATAATGATTCTATTGCATGTAAAAAGAAAACAGTAAGTCCAACATAAAACACAAGTACTTTTCAATCTTTTTATTGAATATTAAGGTAAATATTTCACATTAATACAGGCTACATAAAGTAGAGCCACTATACGACATGAAATTTACTCTCATTTTAACCCTTTTTAGTATGTAAACAATTATACATGTATTTACCACTCTAAAAGGTTCTGATTTCTCTTTAGGTTATCATCATCTAGGTCTGGGCCGAGTTTAAATAACTACTTCAGGTTCAGCCCCCTGCAGCCAAAGAACGTGTATGCGGTTTTAAGTCAAAATCGCTAAACTATGCACAGAATTGTTTCTGTTGAACAGGCGATCGCATATTTTGTTTGAATTATCAGGACACTCCCCAATCAACTCGTTTCAAATAGGCACGTCAAGAATGGGCTCAGGAGAACTCGGAATTTTTCCAACTCTGCACTCTCAGTTCTATACTCAAGTTATTATGCTGTACTCTCTTTTGTTCTTTGTCTTAATTAGTCATAGTCGTCAGTTGGCAAGCCATGTTTGCGCTGTGTGTCATGCCATGTTTTTTATTTATTTATTGATGTAGCCTTCTAGTTGACGTGATTCAGGTGCACGTTGCCCACGTGAGGCGCCCAGGTACCAGGCCACATCTGAGGGTGGCACGGGACAAGAAGTTACAAAAATGACTAACATGAGGACAACACAATTAATTGTTACCTGCTGTTGTGGGTCAGCGTTGTCTGCGTTGTTTGGGACCACTTTAATAATGGGACTCCATGCGGGGTCACCAGCATGTAAGCCATTGTACATGGGGCCCCCAGGGCCCTCGGCCATCGGTGGATGAGGGGGCAGCATGGTTCCTCCGTACATTGACATGGGCATGCCCTGGATGAACAATGGCAGCAATTATTAATTCATCAAGGCTTCATAGGGCAATTGCTTTCTTACTTTAGGGAAGTCCATGTACGTGTTGGGCATGTGCTGAGGGTGATGGAAGTTATTAGCAGGGTTAGCAATGCCCGTGTCATCCTGTTCCATGGGCTGGTGCTGAGAGAAGGCAGACTGTTCAGCCTGCAGCTGCGGATGCATCATGTGACTACTCATCAGGGGCTGCGACCAACCAGACATGCCCTCTGCAAACAAAACACTAGACGTGACATATTTATCGAGACCAATAACAAAAAGGTGATCCATAAAATGGGTGATCTAACCTGAAGCACTCCCGACACCAAATGACCAAATGCCGCCTTGTCCAACAGATGCCGTGTAGCTGGTGGTGAGGAGAGGGGGGTTCACCGCACCCGTCTGCCTGATCCTCGCCAGCCGCTCCGTGCCAATGGGTGGGGGAACTTTCCGGTCCTGCTGTGAGGAGACGCCTTGCTTGGGCTGGGGTTGGGAGGCCACAGCGGAGGTGGAGTGGCTGGAGGTGGATACCGTTGGAGGTGGTACTGGAGACTCACCTGATGGAGGGGAAAGGCTACGATGAAGCAGTGCTACATTTATTTATGGATGTGATGTTAGCTCTACTTAAGTTGTGATGTCATATTAGGTCAGGACTAATCTACAGGTACAGATTACTATTAATTACAAACCCCATTTCCATATGAGTTGGGAAATTGTGTTGGATGTAAATATAAATAGAATACAATGATTTGCAAATCCTTTTCAACCCATATTCAATAGAATGCACTACAAAGACAAGATATTTGATGTTCAAACTGATAAACATTTTTTGTGTGTGCAAATAATCATTAACTTTAGAATTTGATGCCAGCAACACGTGACAAAGAAGTTGGGAAAGGTGGCAAATACTGATAAAGTTGAGGAATGCTCATCAAACACATATTTGGAACATCCCAAAGGTGTGCAGGCTGATTGGGAACAGGTGGGTGCCATGATTGGGTATAAAAAATGCTCAGTCTTTCACAAGAAAGGATGGGTTGAGGTACACCCCTTTGTCCACAACTGCATGAGCAAATAGTCAAACAGTTTAAGAACAATGTTTCTCAAAGTGCAATTGCAAGAAATTTAGGGATTTCAACATCTACGGTCCATACTATCATCAAAAGGTTCAGCAAATCTGGAGAAATCAATCCACATGGCCGGAAACCAATATTAAATGACCATGACCTTCGATCCCTCAGACGCTACTGTATCAGAAACCGACATCAATCTCTAAAGGATATCACCACATGGGCTCAGGAACACTTCAAAACACCACTGTCACTAAATACAGTTTGTTGCTAAATCTGTAAGTGCAAGTTAAAGCTCTACTATGCAAAGCGAAAGCCATTTATCAACAAAACCCAGAAACACCGCCAGCTTCGCTGGTCCTAAGCTCATCTAAGATGGACTGATACAAAGTGGAAAAGTGTTCTGTGGTCTGACGAGTCCACATTTCAATTTTTTATTTCAGCAAGACGATGCCAAGCTACGTGTTACAACAGTGTGACTTTGTAGTAAAAGAGTGCGCGTACTAGACTGGCCTGCCTGCAGTCCAGACCTGCCTCCCATTCGAAAATATGTGGCGCATGGTGAAGCGTAAAATACGACAGCGGAGACCCCGGACTGTTGAACGACCAAAGCTCTACATAAAACAAAAATGGGAAAGAATTCCACTTTCAAAGCTTCAACTAGGGATGCACCGAAAAGAAAATTTGTGGCCGAAGCCGAATAAAATTTAAAAGCTTGGCCGAAGGCCGAATACTGAATACCGAATAATGAATGCAGTTTTTCAAAAAAATGTTATATTGCATAAACAGCCTTATAATACATTTTTAGACATGTTTTTTTAAATAAAGTACATTTTTATTGAATATTGACATTTTTTCAATATTCCAGGAGCCTTTGCTTTTCAAGAAAGGCACAAAGTTTTTCATTTATATTAGGCCTTAAAACAAAACATGCATTCCAAAAAAAAAATAAAGTGCATTAAAGTGGATAAACCCACAACAAATGAATTATTGTCCTTTTGGCAAAAGTCTACTTAGCCACAGTAGATAGGCTAATAATATAAACAGAAGGCTCAAGTAAATCTCAATTAAGTGTGTGCTTGTAACCTCATACACTTATACAGGTAGCCTACACAACAGGCTAATAATGTAAACAGCACACACACAATGTAAAGAGCACACATCAGAGAAATACCGTCTGCTCGGCATCGTGTAACGGGGCTCAATGTGCTCCATGAGTCTCCGAAAGCCAATCTCCTCCACAACACTAAACGGTTGATCATCCAAAGCCATAAACTCCATTACCTTCTTTGTAAGTCCGTTTGCTTTGGCACTGTCAGTCGCAAACTTTTTCGTCCTCTCAAAGACGTCGGCCACGAGGCACCTCCTCGAGACAGTTTGGCTGAACATTCGTTACAAACTGCAATACTTTTGTCACTTTCCGCCACTTTAAAATATCTCCACACTGCTGACATTTTTCCGAAGGCGCCTGGTTACAACGTCACCGCGTCACTGCACGTTGGTTGATTGCGTCACCGCGTCAAAAAATTGTGTCATTGTGTCACACGCCACTATTCGGCCTTGCATTTAACTCATTCCACCGAAGGTCGAATGTGGCTTTTTTTGCCATATTCGGCCGAATATATTCGGTTACCGATTAATCGGTGCATCCCTAGCTTCAACAATTAGTTTCCTCAGTTCCCAAACGTTTATTGAGTATTTTTAAAAGAAAAGGTGATGTTACACAGTGGTGAACATGCCCTTTCCCAACTACTTTGGCACGTGTTACAGCCATGAAATTCTAAGTTAATTATTATTTGAAAAAAAAAATAAAAGTTTATGATTTTGAACATCAAATATCTTGTCTATATAGTGCATTAAACTGACTATGGGTTGAAAAGGATTTGCAAATCATTGTATTCTGTTTATATTTACATCTAACGCAATTGCCCAACTCATATGGAAACAGGGTTTGTTCTTCTTACCTCCAGGTGTGCACAAACTATAGTCAAATCCACCTAAATCATTTGTATACATCTTGTGAAACAGGACGCTCACTGTATCACTTGGGGAAAAAAACATGCATACTTTACCTATCAAGCCACATGAGAGCCCTACCTGATGTGGATGCACTCCAGGGGTGTGGAGAAAAGTGCTGCCTGCTGAATGAGGGCGTGCCAACAGCCGTATGACCATGCAGATAAACTGGACTCCCAGAGATACTGGTGGCATAGCTGGTCAATGCTGTAGATGCAGACATCACATGTTCACATAAACACTAATACTAATGCAACATGACATAGTTGTAGTTGTATATACAATATCAGTGTAACTTATCCTACCAATGGGGCTGTTGACCATCCTTTGAGAGGCAGATCGATAACCAGGAGCTTTGGCATTGTCTGGAGGCGGTGGCGGTATCATATTCTCCATCTGGCCCACGCTCACGTAGGCTGGTGGGGCCGAGTATGACGGCTCTGGAGGTGAACGAGCAGGAAGATGGCACGCACCCCACACCTGATTGTTTCCCACCTGCAAGGTGATTAAGCACCAAATTATATAGCTGTACTATAATGCAAGGTTTTCACTCCTACAATTACTTGTTTTACTACATAGGTTTTAATGTACCTGGTTGTTATTTTCAAAGATGCTGCTGAAATTGAAAAGGCCTGCATGACCAAAATTAGGTGGCATTTGCTTGCCAGCGTTGGCCACATGCTGAATTTGGGAACCATTCATCATGCCAAGATTAGCGGAGACCTGAAGGGAGCCTTGGGCTTGGGCCTGCAGAGGCAAACTGGTTGGCTGGGATGTCTGGTTTTGGGTCTGTTTAGCAGGTTCTTGCTGAAGGTTGAAGGGCACGAACACAGACTGCGGCTGCTGTTGTGTTTGCAGCTGCTGCTGTTGTTCAGGAAGGGAATAGTAAGGCCCCGATTGCTGCATACGATGGGAGACTCTGGGCGCAGGGGCGGAGAAGTGTGGCAATGTGTTGTTGGGGTGTGCAACATTATGCGAGAGGACCGGAGGAGGTACTGAGGTGAGATGGGAACTGGGCTGTGAATTGAGAAGCGCTGGGGGAGGCTCTGTGGATGACACAGACGAGGATGGGGGAGGCAACTGTTGTCGAGGCTCTTGTTTGGGAGGCAAAGCCATAGCCGCTGTGGAAAAACCAACAGAAGTGATGGTTTCGATGGCAGAAACTGGCTGATTCTCAGTATGTTGAGGGGGCTTGTCTTTTCCTGGAGTCACAACAGCACTGGGTTCACTTTTACCTTGATGGAGAACCGGCTGTGAGATGGCACCCACTGACTGCTGGGAATTATGAACTGCAGTTGCAGAGGAGCTGTGGTGTGCAGGGGACCCTGTGCCTCGTACTGCATTTCCGCCACTCGTTGCACTTGTGGCGACAGACACGGTGGTGACAGCAGCCACCTTGGGATCTGGGGCGAAGAGTTGTTTACGAACCGAAGAGGGTGTGGGAATGTTCGGCTGAGGATTGTATGGAGTGGGGTTGGGTGTGTGAGGCGATGCTGACGTAGATGAGTTGGGAGCACTGGTGGCGGTGGTGGTCATGGTGTTGGTAGTGGTGACTGAAGCTGCAGAGCTGGATGTGTGGCTATGCTCGCTTGGAGTCGTGTTGGGTCTTGCCTGGCCTGCGGCACTGCCTCCATTATGTTTGGGGGAGCTATTAGCACTGCCTGGACTCACGGGTCTCACAGGAAAGGGTCCCCAGGTGCTGGCTGCAGGAGAGAAAGTGCCACCAAACTGGGCCATGGGAAGCCGAGGGTGTCTGATCTGGTGCATGGTCTGAGCGGCCAGGAGGGCCAGCTGAGGGTGGGCGTACGCGAGGGGCAGAGATACCGGGAAAGGTTGTCTGACATTTGATGAGAGGCCTTTCCCAATCTTTCCGGCCTGAGAAGAGGACGACGACGTGGATGATGAAGGCTGGAACGACATGCCTGTAGAGGTTACCAGAGAGCTAAGTGACTTTGGCCCCGAATTTGGACCACTGCCTCCCCCTGCAGAGCTGGAGAAAGAAGCCGAGGACATTTTTGAGCCTGGGGCTCTAATGTGATTCCGAGGGATCAGATCCTCAAGCTCTTTGGCTGGGTCTTGGATTAGAGCATTGATTAGCTGGACTGCGTATCGTGTAGACTCCGTGCCTCCCCTGTAACAAGAGTGCACACCTTAGTAAAACCACTTGCACAGTTTGTGACACCAGCTGGATTCATGTTTACCTAATAGTGATCATCCTCTCGCCATTCTTGTCTTTCTGTTTGTCCACATCGATGTGGGCTCCTGTCACATCTTGAATGGCTGTGATGTTGCAGCCCCCACGGCCCATGATACGTGACACGACAGAGGCTGGCACCGAAAGCTTTTTAGATCTTCAAAATTTAGTGAAAACCCCAAATTAACAAAATGAACTGTGTTTCAGGAAAATACAGACAGACACTAACTAGAAATGCTCACCTCCGGACAACTTCCTTCCAACCTTCTTCCCTCTTCTGGCCCCTTTTGGGGCTCGTAAGGCTGAGCTTACTGTTGGGTGAGGTAACCGGAAGAGCCATGGTCTTGAATGGAGAGGGTAAAGCGTTTGGGGTGGAGTCGCTCATGTCTGGAGCTCTGTGGTAAAATGGGCAGATATGAATTCAACGAGAAACAGTTTTATAAAATGTTACTTGTTTACATAAACACACGGCTCACTTTTGTGTTGGTTTTGAGATGGAGACTGTGACCTTGTCCAGCTTGACTTCAGTTTGAGGCTGAGGACAGTGTCTTTTTTCAGGGCCTACTCCAAGCGCTTGGGACTGGGTGGCTCCCAAAGAAGGGGCAGAGGAAGATGATGAGGAGGAAGAAGAGGACGACGACGTGGATGAGGTGAGGTCAGGGAGGTAGTTGAGTTCCTGGCTCTTCCCTCCACTGCTGCTGCTTTCACTTGCACAGTCGGTACTATCCAAAGGGTCAGAATCACTGTTGCCACCTGCCACACCCCCTCCACCTCGGGGTTCACCATGGATTTTGTTTTTGTCAGCCTTGTGCTGTGCAAGTGCAACCTGGTATGACCAAAGAGATGGAATTGCAATACAAAACCCCAGACTATCAAACGTGGACATTTTATGAACAATTATAAAATCAACCACAAAATAGTACCGTGCTCACCTGCGGATCCTGTAATATTATCGATTCATTTGGCAAGTCCTTGGTCTTGTTCTTTTTGTTCTTGCGGTTGGTACTCGGGGTCGTGGTTACACTTGCTCTCTTCTTACCAAAAACTGTGGTGAAAGTAGTTGAGGTGGCAGATATACCGATGGTGGTGGTGGTAGTTGCACTGGGAGGCTCAATAGGAACCTCTGTTTCTGAAACACCAAGTTAATGTGAAAATCGAAAATATTAACCACCTAAGCCTTTTGACTTATTTTATGAGTACAATACACAATGCAAACCTTTTCTTGACAAACCCATTGGAAAACAATTATATGTCACTTGAGTAAGGTGTTGGTGAAACAGGAATCATAATAATCTTTTATAGATGGAATTACCTTCTGCGGAATCTTCCTTCAGCTCCTGCATATCCGAGAAGTCCTCCTTGGTTTTCTGGCCCTCCTCTTCCTCCTGCTTCCTCTTCTGCTCCTCTTTCTTCTTTTTGCGTTTCTCCTTGCGCTTCTCTCGCTTGGCAGCCAGAGCCTGCTTTTTGCTCTCCTCTCGAGACTGTGAACAACGCATGACCAAATAAATGACGTGTTTCTTATCAGTAGATGCTTTCGTCTCAAAAAGTACAGCCACAGGCCTGGCATCACCTTCTCTAGATCTAGCTCCTTGAGGAGAATGCTTGCGTTTTTGTTGGCCTCTGCTGCTTGTTGGTCTTTGGCTTTGACAATTGTCTCCATGCACTGGTGGCACTTCTTCAACAGCTCCTGCGGAGTAAAGACATTGTGTAAAACCACTCTACATTGTAATTGATTTATGTAAAACACATGTAGCTACAAATAAGAGAGGTGAATACCTTGTCAGCGATGGTGGCTATGAATCTCATGCACTCGATATCTGATGGGAATTGGTTGACTTCCTTGACAAGGTACTGCACCACTTTTACATGACCCTACAAAACGGTCAGTTAATGATTAGAGACAAGATCAACTATGGAAGGCAATACATAATATCAAAACAGGGACACCAGTGCACCTTGCGATAAGCAGCCATGAGGGGTGTGATTTTGCGGTTATCTGCTGCATCCACATCGGCACTGGCGTGCACCAAGAGCTGGACCACATCAAAATGACCGCCATTTGCTGCCAGCCATAGAGGCGTATTTCCTTTCTTGTTGCGTACATCAATATGGGCTCCCCTATTAAATTGTAGAGAAGAGATGACATTTCAGACATAGATTGGAGTATATTGGACAATGATTAAAAGCTAAAATCACAAAAAGCTTGTGAAAAACGAGTACAAAATTCATTAATCTCCCTAAACAGCATTCAAACGCGACTTGACTGCTGGAAACCACAACATCATAAACCAACACACCAGCAGTTCACAATCTGCCATTTCTTAAATATTTAATATTTGTTAAATGCACCAAGTAGAATATAGTTGCACAGTACCATTTGGGGGCAAGACCTTCATCCATCTGCCAGTTCATTGTTAAGCTGTCTACCAAAAGTTATCAGGCACTACAGATATTTGTGACTGTTAAATTATGCAAAGACACCCCACATTGTTCAATGACTATAAATAAAAAATATCAGAAGTGACAATCCCAAAAAAACAACAACTCACCTATTGATAAGCAGCTCACAAAACTTGTAATGACCCTTGTCAGCAGCAATTGTGAGAGCAGTGTCTCTGGATGAGGGAACTGGTGGAGCATTGACATCAGCACCTTTATCTAAAAGAACACGGCCAACCTCGGCATAACCCCCTGAAGCCGCTTCCATCAGAGGAGTGAGACCAGTCTGAATAGAGGTAGCAGTCAATTATCAATAAAACAAGCAACAAAAACTAAGAACCTATTTAATCTGTGAAAGACAGAATAATGGATACTTGCATTACACTCCTGATCTAATTACATACAATTTTATCCTACAAAAAATTAAGTAATGCTCCAGTGGCATTCTACATTCTACATATAATATGGTGACTTATAGTGTATGGAATGGTTGATATATCTTCCTCACCTTAGCACGATGTTCAACGTTGGCCTTGCGATCGAGCAGCAGACTAACTACTTCAGCCCGCCCCTGAAAGCAGGCTAGGGTCAGAGCTGTGTTCCTGTTGGTCTCAATTTGGGCGTTGATGTCTGAGCCCATATCTAGCAACAACTTCACTGCCGGTACGTGACCATTCATCGCTGCCAGCATCAGGGGAGAGATTCCTAGTTTGCTGCCGGTCCTGATTAGTAAAGGGAAAATATTTGTTTGCTTAACTGAACACTAATCATTCCATTTACAAAAATGTAAGCATTAACATGTCAGTTTGCATTTTTGTACCATACGTCTTTGTGTAAATAGCTACTGTTAAATGGAAAATTATCACATACCAATTTTCTACTAGTAGAACGTGTATGTGTGTGCGTTTATCGTAGACCTTTGTGAAGTGCCATGCATGCCCTTACCTGGAGTTGATTTCAGCTCCAGCATTGAGGAGTATCTTGATGATGTTAACATAACCGCCTGAGGCAGCAAGGCTCAAAGGTGTGTAGTCAGAAACATTGCGATGTTCCTTATTGGCTCCCCGTAACAGCAACAACTCGACAACCTGATGAAATAGTCGCGTATTGTGTTGAAATACGAAAAGCAGTTTAGAAATAGGACACTTAAAGTACCAGTACAGTGGAAGAATAGGTTACTTAATTGTTTCATTGTAGCCATCAAAACCAATTGTATTTACAATTCCCAAAGTATGTGAAAAGATCTAAACATCACACAATTCCACAAATTCAGTCAGCCATTTTGAATATTCGTGTTCGAATATCTTCAGCTATTTCCGTAAATGGACATCACAGGAGTAACGCTTCTTCACTCTGACCATATTATCAGATCAGTCACACAGGAAATTAGAGCTGCAGCTATCAAATATTTTAGTAATCGAGTATTTTATCGAATATCCCGATCGATTAATTGAATTAATCATATTTTTGCTTGAAAACATTTTTTTTTTTTTTGTCCTGTCCAGCTTCTCAGGCAAACCATATTGTTGATGTAGATGCCCATATCGACTGGACAAATTTACTAGGGGTGTAACGGTACACAAAAAATTCGGTTCCGTACGTACCTCGGTTTAGAGGTCACGGTTTGGTTCATTTTCGGTACAGTAAGAAAACAACAAAATATAAATTTTTTGGTTATTTATTTACCAAATTTGTAAACTATGGCATAACATACATATATATACACAGGGTCCATTGCCAGGGTTAATGTGGTCAACGAATATAAAATAAAAACTAAATAATATAAAGTTGAGAATGGTTTCTTAAAACCTTTCTACATATAAATTGCTTTTTTTTGATTGATTGAGACTTTTGTTAGTAGATTGCACAGAACAGTACATATTCTGTAAAAGTGACCACTGAATGCTAACACCCCAATTTTTGGGGTGTTAGCAAGTTTTTTAACTTGTTTAAGTCGGGGTCCACGTTCATCAACACCGCCCGCCGTTTTTTGTGGACATGTTCCATAAATATTGATGTTGAAGATTTTCTTTTTTTGTGAAGAAATGTTTAGAATTAAGTTCATGAATCCAGATGGATTTCTATTGCAATCCCCAAAGATGGCACTTTAAGTTGATGATTACTTCTATGTGTAGAAATCTTTATAATTAAATCACTTGTGTATTTTTCAATAAGTTTTTAGTTATTTTTATATTTTTCTTTCCAAATAGTTCAAGAAAGACCGCTACAAATGAGCAATATTTTGCACTGTTATACAATTTAATACATCAGAAACTGTTGACATAGTGCTGTATTTTATTTCTTCATCTCTTTTTTTCAACAAAAAATGCTTTGCTCTGATTAGGGGGTACTTGAATTAAAAATGTTCCAGGGGGTACATCACTGAAAAAAGGTTGAGAACCACTGTGTTATGAGAGTAGCGCATGTGTGTGGCCCTTTAATATTTTAAAGTTAAGTTAAAGTACCAATGTTTGTCACACACATACTAGATGTGGCGAAATTATTCTCTGCATTTGACCCATCACCCTTGATCACCCCCTGGGAGGTGAGGGGAGCAGTGGGCAGCAGTGGGCAGCAGTGGGCAGCAGTGGGCAGCAGCGGTGCCGCGCTCGGGAATCACTTTTGGTGATTTAACCCCCAATTCCAACCCTTAATGCTGAGTGGCAAGCAGGGAGGTAACGGGTCCCATTTTTATAGTCGTTGGTAGGACTCGGCCGGGGTTTCAACTCACGACCTACCGATCTCAGGGTAATACGTGACAGCATGTGAGGTGAGTGTGTGGGCGAGCAGGGTAAGGGAGCGGTAGAGTGGCTAGTTTTTTGTTGGATTGGTTGTGTGCAAGACGTCAATAAAGCCACGATTTGCAACTAATTGCCAGACTCTTCATTTACCCTGGAGTCCGGAGCTGTGGAGACCCACTGCCGGGTAGAGTGAAGGGTTTTGCCCCCGAGAATACATCAGCCCTGGAGAAGTGTCTCTCCTGGGTTCGAGGAGCGCAGGGGAGACACTCTGGGAGCCGGGAGAAGGAAAGGTGCAACACATGTTTGATGTGTTGTCTGAAGCAGCTGCTGAACAATCTCGGCAAACCTCCGTCCTCCATTGTTGTATCGCGCAGCCAAAGTGTTCCCAAACGGGAGATCTTAACGAGGCAGGAGGGTCTTCCAGCTCTAGCTTATACATGTTGTCCTAGACTGGTCGCTGCTAGCATGTGTACTCGTTCGGTAAACCTCCGAACCGTACCCCCCGTACCGCAACGGTTCAATACAAATTTAAAATTTACATTACAAAAGAGAAGTGTGGGATACTTCTCTTGTTGCCTTATTTGTATTTTGACTTTATTAAATGGATTTATATTATTTGGTGCAGCTGGGCTGGAGCAATATTTTTGCTTTTTAATTAAGGTTTAATTATACATGTTAAAATGTGCCCTCAAATACTGAGTTTGGCCTAATTATCTTTTATTACCTAAAGGCCTGTCTTCATTATTGAAGACGGACAAGCACAGCTGAAATGCGTCCGTGGTCGATTGTGCCAATTTGTGGGCGTGCTAATGAAAACAGTTGCGCTCACAGCCCTATGTGCTGTGAGGTGTGACTGCATAAACAAAGTTCTTGTCTCTTGTGTGTTTTTGATGATCACTATACGGTGCCGTTTAAATGGTGGTTTCTCCACGCAAATCCGCTGAGCTGTTTTCAATTTGCCAAGTGTATATTGTCTTTAACATCAGTAAACACACAAGGAGGACACTACATTATTTTTTTTTTTAAGTTGCTCGGTTGTTTTTAAAGGGCGAGCAGGGTCGCACCTGGCTCATGCAAGCAAGGCACGCAAGTTAACTTCATGATTTGTTGTTAAACCTTTCGTATGACACAGAGCAAAAAGTCTTGCCTACCAAAGTTGTCCCGTCAGCGGGAGGTTCCACAGCGATCGTATCCAAAACAGTTCACTGTTGGCGGGACTGACGCCAAGACCTTTTTGATGTGTCTTTTTATTAATGTTGAGTGAAAAGAGCTCCATGTTTGCGTTCAAAAATACAATAAGTCATCGTATAGTGTGTTTAAAGGCAGCAAGGCAGTGTTGTTGAGTTTGGAAATGACAGCACACAACTGTGACGTCATCACAAGTCTCCATTTGTGCCGTGTACAAGCACATGCTGAGCGCAGAATTTTGTATCTCTACACTTTGGCCAGCGTTTGTAAAAGCCTGCGTTTTTAAAGACTAAAGTATGCGTCTGCGTGTGGACAAGAGGCCGAAACGTGAGTTTTGACGACTAAAAGAGGAAAAATGCCGTATAAAATAAATCAAAATAATAATATTAATAACTTAATGCCTCGACGCAGCGAAAATTCCTCGAATATATTTTGTAATGGAATTACTCAAGGAATCGTTTCAACTCTACTGGAAATACGCAAAAATTAAAACACATTTGCTGTCTATTAGTCACAATCCCTATATATATATGTATGACATGTACACAAATGTTTTTGTTTTTTATGCATTGTAAGTCATAAATAAATGAATAAAAAGTCCACTAACAATGGAGTGTATGTGGGCTCTCTATTTCAACCATAAAACTCTCTAAATAACCATCCAAAACCCGCAACAACACTCTATTTACATTTCGTGACCTGAATATTAACCAGATATAGGCATGAACGCAGACCAAGTATTTCTAGCATTGATAACCGAGAGCTAACTATAGTTGATGCGGCACTGGACTGAAAGAGTGACTTTAATGTAATTATAAAATGAAACTGAAGATGGCAGTCATGCAACATATAAGAATGCAAACTGCCATAAAACTGTAAAGACAAGAAGCTTATGCAACACTGAGCCCCATATGTCTTGTTTGCTGACGTTTTTCTCCCGCATCATCGCGTCTCAGCTCGTGAAAGTTATTATAAATATATACAAATATAGATTCTAAATCATGCCTCTCATCTGGATATTAGGAGGATTTAGCCGTGAATCTTTAAGTTTTTCATCTGTGCCATTAATTTCTACACGGAGATGGAAACATACACACTACAACAAAAGACCGTGTCAGACTCGGCAGCAATTTTTTTTTTAACCCTTCGTCGTCGAGATAAAATAGATTTTTCATCTGAATGCGAAGATATAAATATCCTATCAGTCTTCATCACAGTGAGAGCATACATTGTACAGTAAGCGATGGTATTATATTTGTATTTTGTATTTCTTGTTCCGCACATAGCAATACTACTACATGATGCTTAGTGTTTCACTAAAGGATCTGGATTTGTTTAACAGAGCTACTAAAACTTGTAGATCACCTTTCTTATATATGGTTTCTACCTCTATGTCACGCAACCGGCTCGCTCATTATCTCTCAAAATGGCTCAGGAATCTCCATGAAATTGATACTATTTTGATCATATGTATTTACTCCCAAGCTATGAACGTCTTTCTGTGTCATAAATTAGATATATATGATAAAAACTTTAATATAGAGCAACTTGTTTTTCCAATTTACTGGTATTTTTAAATGAAGAGGAGTGTTTACCTCTTGTCGTCCCCCAGAGCAGGCCAAGGAGAGAGGTGTGTCTTTGGTTCTTTCAGACTGGGCCTCGATGTCACCCCCTTTGTCGAGGAGCACTTCCACAACGCCAACATGGCCAGCGGTAGCAGCCAGGATGAGAGGGGTAAAGCCTGAGTCGAAAAGAGCAAATATGAGCATGCACCATATATTTAGTGGCGTAAGAAGCAATCCAGCTTAAAAAAACAGCTTTGAACATTTTCAGCTTCACATTTACCGGTTCAAGTGTCCAGTTCACTTTAAAATTTCTGGCATGTGAGCACCCTTTGAGGAAAAAAAGAGGAAAACTGACGAAAAAAAGAAGAACATTTCTATCAGCACAAAGTGCTGCCACTCAAGCCCCAAAAGAAAATCTTGAAAATCAAGGCTTCATTTCCTGCATTTGGGTGTATTTCTACACTATATTTAACCTTTAGATTTATTTATTTATTTTTTATAGATTTATTTTTCATTACCAACATCTTTTGGCTGTCTTTTTGACACTTACATGTCGTCTCATGTTATGTACTGGAGATTTTTTTTTTAAGTAGATAATTTTCTAACATTATTATCATTCAAAATGTAATGGGGTGTATGTACCCCGCCTTACGCTCGATTGTAGCTGAGATAGGGTCCAACGCCCCCCGCGACCCCGAAGGGAGTAAGCGGTAGATAATGGAAGGATGGATCGAATGTACAATTCTATAACATGCATGTATTGCAAATAACTCAAAAAAACGTGTCCCATTTGGCAACCCTAGCTATCCTGTAGCCACGCCCAATGGGGGTAATATACTTTGTTGTTTTGACCTCTGTTCACATTCTTCACATCAAAAATATACCCTCTTGCTCGCTACTAATTAATGAACTAAAACTGGTTCGAAACTAACAGTGTTCGAATTAAAAACATCCAAATCATCCAGCAAAGTAGAAAAACGTCAACGTTGTAGCTCGGAGAGTGAAAGCAGGCGACAACACAAACTAGCTAGATGATGCTGACTATGCCAACTAGGGAGATTGATTCGGTTCCCCTGATCGTCTCCCTGTTCTGTAATTCAGTGTGGCATTTAGGCGAGAGGAAGAGTGAGCACCTGTTGCTGAGGAAAGCATTTACCAAATTTTGTTTGAATCCTTTTTTAAAAAAAAAATATTTCATTGAAAAGTGCGGAGGCGATATTTTGATGCAAAAATTATGTTTAAACACGGACATTACACATGCCTGAAATTTCATGGATGCATACCTTTTTTGTCGCGGTGCTCAATGTTGGCTCCCCGTGCAATGAGGACAGACACTAGCTCCTCGTGCCCTCCTGCACATGCCAGTGTTAACGCTGTGTCATGGTTACTCTCCGTCTGTGGAGAAATCATTTATAATCAGGTTTCATTTGTAATTGAAAGAGCTCCCTGTGTATTGGCAACAATTAAATTGTCTTACGTGTGCATCAATGTCAACCGAGGGGTATAGGGGGAGCACAGATGGTGGCGAGGAGATGTTAGCAGACGTCTGTGTGGGCGGTTGGGACAAGGGAGTGGGTGAGGTGGTTGTGTTAAGCATGGGCACGCGGCTGCTCATAGCTGAAAATAGTAATACAGAGAAAGTTAGCAAAAGCATAAAAGACCAACAAAAAGTCAAATGCTGCATATTCTGACCTGCCATGATGTCATCCAACGTGTCAGTGAGCGTCTGTGCAGGTGTGGCAACCATGAGACCATCCGGGGGCTGCTGAGGAATCATTCCAGGACCTAACCCAGATAACTGTTGACCTTGCCCCTGCTGCTGTTGGCCCAGCATCTGTTGGCCTACCAGTACCCTTTGGAGGTCAGGGCAAGTACTTCCTGGGTAGTCTGCAGGGTTGTATTCCGGCAGAGGCTGGACAGGAACAAAGGCTGCATGAAGAGGTGGAGGCGGTGGCTGGGGTTGGGCCTGCGGTGTAGGGGGCAGTGGGGGCTGCTGAGGAGGCTGTGGCCCATCTCTGTAAAGGATTGTGCCCACTTGAGGAAGCTTGGTGTAATCATCCTCATCTCCATCTGCCTCTTCCTCTGACCCTTCCTCCTCATCCCCATCATCGTCCTCATCATCATCGTCGTCTTCATCGTCGTCGTCTTCATCCTCCTCATCCTGAAAATAAAGATATTTTTTTAACTTTTACCCAAATTCCACAAATTGTGAGAATTACAAATTGAAAAGAACACAATCATACATCTTCTCCATCCTCGCCAGGCAAGTCGTCTTCGTCCCCATCTTTGTTGGCTTCCTCGTCTGTGTCAGAGCTTGTGTGTACCTGGGCACCTGGCATAATGGAAAGGGGACCAGGTATTGTATTTCCAGGCCCTGGGCCTGGGCCTTGGCTCTGTCCAGCCTCCTGGTCCTCCTTTAAGCCCTTTGCCTCCATGTATTCTTTGGTGAACTGTTGCTGTGTTTTTAGCTGCAACTGGCGTTCCACCTTCTGCAGCTCCTTCAAGATTTTCTTTTTCTTCTGAACCTAAAAACATAGCATACTTTCAGATGTGTTTTTTCCTAATTTAGATGCTGATCTGTGTGGTAAACAACCATTAGAAAAGATTAAATGTCCACTGGTCTAGAGGTCTGTTGCTTATTTACAAAAAAAGAAAACATTTATACACTTTTGCCTCTACAATGAGTTACCTGCTCCTCTCTGCTCTTCTTCAGCTCCTCAATCTTGTCTTTGGTGAGTGGTTCCCCTTGGATAAGCTCTAGTGACTGAAGCTGGGCTTTTTCAATAGCGCTGATCCGCTGACCTAGCTCGTTCAACTTTCCCTCCGTCTCCTCCACAATGCACTCCAGAGGCTGGCACAGGTGAAAGGGTGGCAGAGGCTCTGCTTCAGGCCCCCTGCCAATGGAACTGGAGACACCGGGCTGAAGTGCTGCCTGTCTCGGTTTGGACACACCTGAATTTCACCAATGAAGAAAAATAGTTAAGGACTGACTAGATGACCAATAATCATCTCAATTAAAAGTGATACTAAGAGTCATATGGGCACGTATTACCCTTGCTGGAGACAGGTGGGGGTGTTGCGATGTTTGATGGGGCTCGGTCAGGCTCTTGAGGGGGCACCACCATGGCGAGAGCTTGGAATGGGACGCGAGGAACCTGTAACAGAACATTATTACCATCATCTGTTTTTATGGGAACTAATAGTTATTCGGTCTGCATGCCCAATAATTATTGGTGTTCCTTTTACCTGAGAAGCATCTTGCGAGGGGGGAGTGAGCTGGGAGAGATCAGGTGCTGGTACAGACAGAATGTTGTTGGGATAGTCCAACAGGTAGGACACGACATTAGTGTGGCCACCCTTAGCAGCTTCTATCAACATGGTGGAGCCATCCTGCACAGGAGAAAATTGCATGTGTTAATATCGAACATCATTATCTTTCATGTTTTCTTTAAAACATGAAAACGCATATTACTTTGAGTCTGTGTGTAGGGTCTGCTCCATGTGCCAACAGCAACTCCACCACGGCCAGATGTCCTCCGGCACAGGCCAGAGACACCACTGTGTGATCATTATTGGCGGTAGCTCTGTTCACATTAGCACCTAGACATGAAATGAAAGAAACATGAAAGTTTTTTGCCTTCATAAATTTAAATTGTAATCCCTATTTGAGGTTTGCTGCCTTTAGTAGTACTTAATATAATAATGTACGTTTTTTATGCGACTAATAATATACTGCAATACAATTTTGGCAGGTGCATTAAAAATGTATTGATCATAACATCCTATAAAAGGTCACACCTTTGCTGATAAGGAACTGCACTGTACAGAGATGCCCCGCTCTTGCTGCCTTCATTAAGGGTGTCCGCCCCCCTTCAGACTCATGTTCCTGGAAGAAAAATATCCATTGGTTTACAGATCTGCTTTTGTTCATAAGATTTTAGCTTTATGCATCCTGAGCATGTGGAAGTTGCTCAACAAGGACTGACAAATCAATTCAACATTCACGTGTAATGTTACTCAAACATGAAACCATCATTGGTCTGAGAAAAAACAAGATTTGTGCAAAGAATGTTTACCAGGTTGGCTCCAGCCTGTAGTAGAACGTCCGCTACATCCGTGTGACCATTCTCACATGCGTATGTCAGAGCTGTGTCCCCTGTCGCTGTGGTGGCATGAACGTTTGCACCTGAATAAAAAATATATTTGTTAGCAAGCAAATCTTAAAAAGGCAATTAATTGCCTCGCTGCGCCCTGCGCACCTGCAGCCAGTAGATATTTGACCAGATCCAGGTGGCCTTCTTGTGCTGCTTCCATGAGAGGAGTGGAGCAGCCCAACTCAATGTCAGCCCCAGCTTTGATAAGGAAGTCCGCCACTTCCAAGAAACCTCCACAGCATGCTAGCGTTAGAGCAGTCTCCTGGGTCTCTTCTGTCTGGGCATTGATGTTAGCACCTGGACAATAACCACCATCATCATCAGATGTTCATTTTTTGGTACAATATACATCATGGAGAAATAAAAACAAATAAGGGCCTTCTTAGACGAACGAAAATTATGATTTGGTACATTATGATATCACAGATATAGTTCTATTGCCCAACTTGTTCATAAGAACCTCATCATGCCCTAAAAGCTAACCAGAAGTGCTTTGATGGGAACTTCTTTCTTACCTTGAGCAAGCAGTAGCGCTACCATCTCTTCATGCCCTTCTCTTGCTGCTTCCATTAAGGGGGTGTAGCCCTCATCATTAACCTAGACAAGTATCAGATGTTTAGAACACATGACAGCACACTAATGCATCCAAATTATCGTCAAAAACTTTGGAGGAATCAGTATCCATGTCCTTTTGCCAGAAAATTGTATGAGTGTTAAAAAAAAAAAATGCGTAAGTAACGATGTGCACGCTTCCAATTTTAACATGATTTATTGAGCCAAATGATGAAATACCTCTAAAAGTCAAAAGCAGCTCTGCAAAAAAATGTTGGAATGTTTTGCTCCTAAAACGCCTCCTAAGTGTCATTGTTTTTTTGCTTCCTTGTCTTGTGAACAGCAGTCAAGGTTGATATTAGAAAATGTAATTTCAGCTCAGAGGCTGTTGCTGTTGAAATGAATCCCGTTCTTTAAAAGCCCTCACAGTTAAATGCTAACCACTAGAGTTTGTTCGTAAAAATGATATATAACACATAAAGGATCAATGTAAGAAGAGTTTACTTCAACTTAAGCAAGGCCTTTTGCTTCGGGGATTAAGTTACTTCCAGGGTCTCGTCTCAAGTGAATTGGAAATGTGCTACAATCATGATTACATGAAACATACTTTATCATTACGAGACATACTTGACTGAGTTCATCACATTTCTGGCATTTGCAATTTTTTTTTTTTTTACATATGGCAGCATTTAGACATGTCTTCTTTCACAAACCTCCTCCAAGTTGGCTCCTCTCTCTATTAGCAAGGCTGCCAGCTCCACGTGTCCTCCACAAGCTGCAAGGGTAAGAGGCGACTCAAACGAATCCGCTGGCATGTTGACTTGTGCACCGCTGTCCAACAGCAGCCGTGCCACCTCCACATGGCCATCCTGGGACAGCGAGACACACAAAGAATGTGGAGATAAGCACCTGAATAAACTTATACATTGTTTGTTTTTTTCGGTGTAATTTTCAAAGCTAGCATTTAGAAATATAATATGATACCAGGGTTTCCCCTACATGTAATTGATCGCGCACCGACACGGCAAGACAAAATCCGCGACTCTTTCAAAGTTTTTTTTTTTTTTTTACATGAAAACAAATTTAAAGTAACATATTGTATGTTTACTGTATATATTTTACTATTTACGTACAATTGGCCATAATACGTTAGAAAAACATCTCAAATATCATAAAAATGTTCCATTATGTTTTATTTAAAAATAAAATTAAAATAAACGTGCATTTTAAATCGCCTGTCCGGAACGTGACAGCGAGTCGCGCACCTAAACAGAGTTGGCATCCGGCAAAAGTAAGGAGAGAAAGTTGAAGAGAAAAGTAATTCAAGTTAATTAATGCTTATCTTGTTAAAACCTTTGTAAACTGCTCTAATTCTTTTGACAACATTACTAACAATAACGTGTAACTAAATGCTGTGTGCGTCTTCAAACCTCCGTTTAGATGTCCCTGTGTAAAGTGTGCATGTCCCCGTGCGTGTTTGGGTTCCTTCCAGCACTCCAATTTCCTCTGAATACCAAAAATATGCAAGTTATTTTTATTGGAGACTGCAAATTGCCCATAAATATGAATCTGAGTGAAAATCATTGTGTACATGTGCCTTGTGATTGGCCATGCTATTTGGGGTTAAATTGTCAATGAGCTGGTCCATTGAATGTTAGCATAACACTAGAAGCATTAAAGCTCAACTTTCATCCTGCATAACTGTATTGCTTTTTTCAGTTCATGTTAACATTAACAGTGTGATTCCTACATGTATGTGAACTTCATGTGTTTTTTCATGTAATTTCCTTAGTGTGTGAATGTGTGTGTGAATGGGGGAATGTGGAAATACTGTCAAAGTGCTTTGGGCTCCTTAAAAAGGGGTAGAAAAGCGCTATACAAGTACAACCCATTTACCATTTGGTGTAGTTAGTTTTACAGTGACTTCATTGTGGAGAAAAGCAAAAAAACACCATACGTTTTTTTTATATCTCTGTAAGGACTGTTTACATATTTGGTAAACTAATTTCCAAAATTCAGGGAGGGAACAATACTGTGTAGTCAGTGTCACCTGACAATAAGCAGCAACAATTGAAATTGCATTGAACAAAGAGAGCACAGTCATTCAAATTGCATTGCACAAAAAGAGCACAGTCTATCAAGTCATATACCTTGTGTGTTAAGCATACTTGACCAATAAAGTCGATTAAGATAATGTAAGAAAAATATGTTATCAATAATAACAAATAACATTCGTTTTTAAATATACATAAAACATTTTTTGAACCTTTTTAAAGAAACACTATGCATCATAGCTAATCATAATGAAGATGTCAATTTGACCACACCCTCACTGCCGTATATAATAGTGGCAATCTCGGGGAAACCCTAGATACTTACCTACTAAATGTTTGAGGTTAATTTTATGATTCATATTGCACAATGTTTTGTTTCATCGCGATTTATTTCTACATTTGGCTCTTCAAACAGTCACCATGGCAATGTAGTTTGGATTGGACAAAAGATCAAACAAAATCTATCACAAACTCACAAAATAACTGACGAATGTTCTCAAGATGCCAGTAAAAGTATTTTTGAAACAAATCTGGAAAGGTAAATGACTGAATCTAAATCAGCAATGATCGAAAGAAAGTAATAAGGCTTTGGGTCAGATGCTCACCATGCAGGCCTCCATCAGTGCGGTGTGCATCTCATCAGTCTTATGTTCCTGGTCTGCTCCAGCCTCCAACAAAAAACGCACCATGTCCAAGTGACCTACATGGTGTGTAAACAATTGTTATCATGTCCACTATTGTTATTGTTAAATAATGAAGATAGTGTTGCCTTAATCTTCCACAAACTGGTTCTGACCTTTGTAGCAGGCAAGTGTGAGAGCGCTCTCTTTGAACTCATTGGAATGAGTGTTAATGCCTGCGCCATACTCGAGGAGTACCCTAGCCACCTCGACGTGCCCAGCACTGGCTGCCTCCATTAGAGGTGTGTGTCCGTTCTCATTGTGGTCTTCGATGTTAGCACCCTCTTTTAGCAGCACTTTCACCACATCCACAAAGCCACCGGCACATGCGTACGTCAGAGCCGTGTTACCTACCGACGCAAAGCGTAGCGGAGAAATTAAACACGTCATGAAAATGACATTATCCTAATTCATGAGATTTTAAGTGAGATTTCACCTGTGGAGGACTGTGCATTTACATCTGCTCCGTGTACCAGAAGCAGTTTGACTATGTCAACGTATCCTCCGCTAGCAGCAGCCATGAGAGGCGTTATATCCCCTTTAATACCTCGATCCTCCACATTGGCATGCATTGCCAACAAAACCTGGTTAAAAATCAGAGAATGTGCTTTTAGAATAAATATAAACTTGGCTAAAAAACTCCTAAAAAAAACCCCAACCTTTCAAAACTCAATAAACTAATGTCAAAACATTGCTAAAATGTAATTTCAAACTACTTGATATTATTAGCTTTTGTTATTACAATGCAAGATCACACCCCTGTTTTACATACCTGTGCAAGTTCATAATAGCCAGCCGAGCAGGCAAGACATAGCAGGCTCTCCCCTTCCTCTGTGTGCTCGTTGACGCTTCGTCCCTCATCCAGCAATTTGCGCACAGCATTGACGTCCCCGTCTGAGCACGCCTCCGCTAAACTACGGCTGAAAATAACCAGACTGCTACAATTACTGCCTCTGTGACAAGTGAACACACATACGCCTCACATCATCAAAGCCACTATTTCAACACTTACACAGGTATATCCAAATACTGACTTATGATCCCCATTACGGTTTACATAATCTCCTTTCACATATGAGATCTCATTGTGCAGCTGTCATTATGCATATGCCAAAGCAGCAACAGGCCCAAGAGCCCCAAATCATAAGGTCATTGTAGTCTACCAGTAGTTTGATTTCAGGAATAAGGATAACAACAAAGACAACTTAAAGAGAAACTGTACTTTTTTTGGAATGTTGGCTATCGTGTACAATCAGTGTGAAAGAAAACCGATGGATTTTATTTTTAATGCATTCTAAACATTAAATAAACGCAAAGAAAAGTCTGCATAGAGCAGACCCAAAGGGAGCTCCATTATTCCACCCATGAAATTCGATAAATAACCACTCCAAGAGCGGCAACAATACTCTGTTTAAATTTCATGATTTAAATATTAACCAAGTATTTGTGATCTTGTTATTAGAAATGCTAACGCTAACAAACATTGCGTTTCTTTGCGAGGCTTATGAGACATTTTTCATGTAAATGGGAATATATGAACATCCCATTAGTCGGCATCCTAACGACATGTGTTATACAGTAAGTGATGTTTTATTATGCATGTTGGCTCTCAAACTCTTGCTGTGTACAAAAATCAGTGATGAAGAGAAAATTGCGGCACGTGGGCTTAAAATGATCAAAATACATAAATATTAAAGGTTATGATAACTGTGCTCGTTACATTACAAATATACTTACATTGTATATATAAAACCCTAATGGAGGTGTTCGGATGTTTTTTTAGGGGCTCCATAGGCAGAATTCAACGGCTCCCATAGGCTCCATTGTAAGCAGACTTTTGATCACATTTATTATTAAGACTGCAGTAAAAAATACAATCTACCGTCATGTCTTTCATATTGATTGTGAATGATAGACAAAATTCCAATAAAAGTGCCTATGATGAATTTCATCTTTTCTGACCTATGAATGTTGAATACTCGTGTTATACAATGCCTCAACGTCAGACCATAAGGTTCATGAACCGTGACATAAGTTTGCGTTCACTGTGTTTTGCAGTCCAACGTGTGAAGTGGATGTAATTATTTAGACATTAAAGGGCTCATTATATGATTTTTTTCTACATTTTAAACACTTCTTTGTTGCCTAAATAACATGTAATGCCGGTTCTTTGGTCAAAATTGTGTACAGATTATGTTTTACAGATCATCTTCAAGGGGATGGCGTGGAGCAGTTGGGAGAGTGGCTGTGACAGCAACCTGAGGGTTCCTGGTTCAATCTCCACCTTCTACCATCCTATTCACGTCCGTCGTGTGCTTGAGCAAGACACTTCACCCTTGCTACTGATGGGCCCTGGTTAGCGCCTTGCATGGCAGCTCCCGCCATCAGTGTGTGAATGTGTGTGTGAATGGGTGAATGTGGAAATAGTGTCAAAGCGCTTTGAGTTCCTTAAAAAAGGTAGAAAAGCGCTACACAAGTATAAACGATGTACCATTTCACCTTACAAAGTTTTTTCCCCGTCAGCCATGTTGTAGTTTTTAACACTTCCAAATACTGACAGATACAAGTTAGAACTATGCTACCGGTACTTTATATTACACATGGCAACAGCGGATGATTTTAGCATGCAAGTGTATTGCTGAGCCAGTCTGCCCCACAACCACAGAAAAAGAAAGAGCTTAATGACTACAGTGTGGGACTACATTGGCAAACTCCCGCAAAGGTCTTCGGGTCAATATCTACCATATATGTAGATAACCGCTGACGTTACACATGGGAAAAAACTTCACAAATTGGGCAAATTTAAAATGGCTCATTTAGAGGAAGTATGAAGGAAGATAAGATTGTTTTGTAAATACCTTGGCCTTCATGGTTTGATTTAAAAATCATGTGCAACCCAAATACACAAAAACAGGTAAGAAACGTTGGTTTTGCCCAATAGATCCCCTTAAAGTAAAGCTCTCAGCCAGAAGTGTAGGAACTCCTTTACTTCAGGCAATGAGAAAACGCAAAAAAGGTAAGACAGTATTATTTTCATCGGATGTTGGCATGTGCATAATAACATTGACATGCAACATACATACTGAAACTTAATGTAGAGTAGACCACAAGTAAGCATTTTAAATAAAGACTAAACTCATCATAGGTCTCTTTAAGGAAAAGGTGATGATCCATGTTTATTGTTTAGCAAGTGATTTCTGAATTTTAGGCTTGAATATAAAGCTGATAACACAAAACATAAAATCTCGACTAAATGTAAAAGTCCTTGACTAATTAACCTATTGTTACGCACACATCCCTGAAATAAATGCCATTAGTTACTGACTTTTCCAAAAAGCTTATTTTACCGACTGGAATTTGTCTACATTTATATTGTATGTATACCCATTCTGGACAAATATGGTCAAATACAATAAACATGAACACAAACTCAAAAAAGCAATTCGAAAAATATTGTGGCTTAGAAAATATTTAAAATGTGTGGAGGAAAGACAAATGCCTGTATTGATACAGGCCAGATACATACTTGTCAGCTTGGCCAGCGTTGAGTGTGTTTTCAGCTCTCATACGAGTCAGCGCAGCTGCAGCTTCATCCAGGGCACAACTCACAGATGACGTCAGTCGTCGCAGCACCTCAGGGTCTGCAAAAGCTTTACCATCGGCAGTGGACAGTTTACCGATGCCTGGCAAACACCAAAAGGGCATAGGTGCAGAGGGCAAGGCAAACCACAGGGGAGCACAACCAAACCAGATCCGATGAGGGCACAAGTCCAGTCCAGCCAAACCAATCCAAGGTTAGTAGCAGCAAACAGAAAGAGGAAATGAAAACACACACACACACAAGCATTTGTTAATGTGGCTCAATAACTTTATACATTCACTTTAATACACCATCTATGATTCTCAAAAATATTTGTTTTCCAAATATATGTACAAAACTCCCAGTAGATGATTATGACAATGTAATTAGAAGAATATAACTGGGAAAATAAAATAAACAATATTGTTCTACAAATCAGTAACAGTGGTTTAGGGTCAGACGTTGTCGTGTGCGAATTATAGATGGGTAACAGGCAGCCAATGTGCAAGAAAAATAAACTCTGTACAGTGGTCAGCATAAGGAAAAGAAAAAGCACAGCTGGGGAAAAAAACAAAAGTCATGTGTGCTGTGTCTGTGCGTTTGTCATGTCAAGAGAAAGCCAAAGAAAGGGATGTGAGGAAAGACCAAGCATGTGGAAAAAGCAACTTTTGCTAATGACCTATATTTCGAAGCTTCATTCCGATAACAGGCTATTTCAATAATCCTAACCATTTCGATACACTACTGAACTTCAGTAGCAAACCAACACATCAACAAAAAGTTTGTTTGAATACAGCAGCCCCTCCACGAAGACAGCTTAGGTGTTTTTGTTGGCCTCCTTTTTATCATAGTGCATGCGACTCAAGCTAAACTTAGTATGAGTCTCAAAAAAGGATTTCACAATCGTCGCCAGGACAGAGAAAACAAGGTTAAGGAAGTTGATCATTAATGGTTTTCTATATGGCATATCAGTATCTTAGAACAGAACCCTAACAAGACTTAGGCTGACACGAAGTCATTTTTTTCGACGAACAAAAAGCAACCAAGTGATATGATGACCACTTCCCTGTGTGTTAGATGGCGCAGTTTCAAGCAACAAGCTACATAAATAATGTTGCTCAAAAAAGTGACACCCTTAATTACATTTCATACATTAACGCTGTTGATGTAAAACTTTTGGTAAAAATTGGTGCAACTGACACTTATGAACAGGTTGCTGATTATACGTCAGTGA
Source organism: Nerophis ophidion (assembly GCF_033978795.1). NCBI lineage: Eukaryota > Metazoa > Chordata > Actinopteri > Syngnathiformes > Syngnathidae > Nerophis > Nerophis ophidion. The sequence goes on along the minus strand of NC_084615.1, from coordinate 72,281,414 downwards.
CCACCGGAGTCGACTGGTAATTTTAGCTTTTGGCTATAGTTACTTGCTACCTACAGTTAAGAAAATAAGTATTTGAACACACTGCTATTTTGCAAGTTCTCCCACTTGGAAATCATGGAGGGGTCTGAAATTTTCACAGGAGGTGCATGTCCACTGTATGAGAGATAACTTAAAAAGAAAAATCCAGAAATCACAATCTATGATTTTTTTAACTAATTATTCGTGTGATACAGCTGAAAATAAGTATTTGAGCACCTGTCTATCAGCTAGAATTCTGACCCTCAAAGACATGTTAGTCCGCTTTTAAAAGTCCTCCTCCACTCCAATGTATTATTCTGAATCAGATGCACCGGTGTGAGATCGTTAGCTGCATAAAGACACCAGTCCACCCCATACGATCAGTTAGACTCAAATATTCAGCATGGCTAAGAGCAAAGAGCTGTCCAAAGACACCAGAGACTAAATTGTACAACTCCACAAGGATGGAAAGGGCTACGGAGAAATTACAAAGCAGCTTGGTGAAAAAAGGTCCACTGTTGGAGCAATCCTTAGAAAATGGAAGAAGCTAAACATGACGGTCAATCTCAATCGGAGTGGAGCCCCATGCAAGATATCACCTGGTGGGGTCTCAATGATGCTAAGAAAGGTGAGGAATCAGCCCAGGACTACACGGCAGGACTTGGTCAATGACCTGACAAGAGCTGGGACCACTGTTTCCATGGTCACTGTTGGTAATACACTAAGACGTCATAGGTTGAAATCATGCATGGCATGGAAGGTTCCCCTGCTTAAACCAGCACATGTTAAGGCCCGTCTTAAGATTGCCAATGACCATTTGGATGATTCAGAGGAGTCATGGGAGAAAGTTTTGTGGACAGATGAGACCAAAATTGACCTTTTTGGTCATAATTCCACTGTGTGTTTGGAGGAAGAAGAATGATGCGTAGCATCCCAAGACCACCGTCCCTACTGTGAAGCATGGGGGTGGTAGCATCATGTTTTGGGAGTGTTTTTCTGCTCATGGGACAGGACAACTGTACTGCATTAAGGAGAGGATGACTGCAGCCATGTATTGTGATATTTTGGCCAAAAACCTCCTTCCCTTAGTCAGATCATTGAAGATTAGTCGTGGCTGGATCTTCCAACATGACAATGACGCACAGCACACAGCCAGGAAAACCAAGAAGTGGCTAGGTAAGAACCATATGAAGGTTCTGGAGTGGCCTAGCCAGTCTCCAGACCTAAATTCAATTGAAAATCTTTGGAGGAAGCTGAAAGTCTGTGTTACTCAGTGACATCACAGAAACCTGACTGATCTAGAGAAGATCTATGTGGAGGAGTGGGCCAAAATCCTTTCTACAGTCTGTGCAAACCTGGTGAAGAACTACAGGAAACGTTTGACCTCTGTAATTGCAAACAAAGGCTACTCTACCAAATATTAATGTTGGTGTTCAAACACTTATTTTCAGCTTTATCACACAAATACATTGTTAAAGAAATCATAGATTGTGATTTCTGGATTTTTCTTTTTAGGTTATCTCTCATACAGTGAAAATTTCAGACCCCTTCATTTCTTAGTGGGAGAACTTGCAAAATAGCAGGGTGTTCAAATACTTATTTTCTTCACTGTATGTATAGCAATGTTGTCACTTTTAATGATTTAATTCAACATTACCTCAATGGTTTACTTCTTTGTACACAAACGTTAGTACAGTTAACAAATGTTTAATGATGGTGGCAATTTGACACCCTTAAAACAGTGGCACCTCTAAAGTAAAACATTGCTGGAAAATATGCTTTTAAAGTCACTCAAAACATGGAGGTTTAACAACCATCAAATATGCTGTAATAATATGAGATTACAGCTCACTTTTACAATTATACATATTTACAATGATAGTAAGTAATGTTGTAATAGTGCAGTGGGACTGCAACTTACGAGTACCTTAAATTATGAATATTTTGAGGCATGAGCGCTGTTCCAGCTTTTGGAAATGCTTCAAGTTGCAGGCATAATTTGAGTTACAAGTATTTTTGCTGCTGCTGAAGTGGTATTTGACAAAACTAACAGCCAGAGATCGACACAATCCTGCCCTCCAACAAGCAAAAAAGAGATTTAGAGAAAAGCAGAATATACTACATTATTTCATAAAACTACTATCTTTGTTTGTAGGTGCTTCAAACGATATTTATTATCAAAAATGTGTTTTTCTTTTTAAAAGGACATGTTACATTTTAAAATTGTAGTGAATTGGATGGCCAAGCACAGAAATGTTAATTCATTCATGTCAATGAACGGGACTGATTTGACTTACAACCTCAGTTGTTGAACGCAATGTGCTTGCTATATGATGTACCACTTAAGAGATGGAACAATCTGAGAATGTCATAACATGGTTATTGTGAACAAAATTACCTGTTATTATTATTGTAGAATTGCTGAATTTGCTCAAAAATTACTTATCCACACACTGAAATCCTTTAACCAGTATTTTTTTTTTTTAACTCAAATAAATAGAAACAATATACCTTCTTGTCAGAAGAAACTTTAAATATTGTTCTGGCTTCTTAAGAGACGTATTTTTTTAATTTTTTAATATGCTTATCATCTTTCATTTAAATCTGTAAAATAAAATGGATGGATGGAGAAAATGTGTTTTTATTTATAATGGCAAATTGAGCGTTAACTCTGCTTTACTTCCGGTTTATGTGACGTCACACGAGTTCTCTTCCTGTAGTAGACACCTCCGTCTGTGTCATTAAAGTTGTTAAAATAAAAAACACTTCTGTGTATTCCTGTGTGTATAAATCTTTATACAAAGGAACAGAGCTTGTAGATTCAGTGTGCACAACTGAAAATCTTAATTGCTCCGACATTAAAGTGTTTATATAAGCATATATTAGGGTATGTTGTTTCTTAATGGGAAAGACGTTAATGTGTCTTCTATTAATTTTAGCATTTAAAGTACCTCACAAGCTAGCGCTAGTGAGCCTGGGAGTTCAAAGTGCGGTTATCACTCACGGTTTTTCGATAATCTTAATTCAAAACAATAATACAAACCGTCAAGAGTTTTATCGCGGTTATTATTAATACATTTTATCGTTACATAGTTTGTACCACTGTAATTAAAACATTGCCAGTATAGTTAATAAATGTTTCATGATTGTAAGAATATCGAAACAAATGCAATCTACATCAATTCCATCCATCCTTCCATCCATCCATCCATTTGTACCATATGTCCTTCTCAGTTCCAATGACAAAAATTGCTTTGAAATTAGTTCAAAGTTAAACAAGTATCATGAAATGCATTTGTGTTCAACGTTGCATATTCCAAAGTATTTTTAATGGAGAGAAATAGTTTTTCAACCAGCAGGAGTTCAGCCTTTAGGTTCTACTGGCTTTGTTTATATTTCCAGCACTTAGTCAATGTTTGATTAGAAGTTTAAAATCAGCAACATAAAAATTAAAATCAAAGAAATGTATAAATAACGTCCGGAAACACATGAATTACACTAAAAGGGAAGACAGAAAAATAATGACGGAAAACATTTTTTTTTTTAGCTTTTCGCTGCTAGCTGTTTTGTTGGGGAAAAAACACTGCCTCCAGCTCATTCCATGGCAAATGTAAAAATTAATAACAGCTCTTTGTTTGTCTACCCAGCATCTGTTATATGTCACTGACAATTTTCTTACTTGTACTCTTTTTACAATGTTAAAATGTTAGAATGTATTTTGTACAACACTGATCATTAAACTATTTCTAGTCAAATGTGAGAATTGTCTCAACTGCTTTAGACTAAATAGACGTTTGCTAATCGATTCCATAATCGTCCATGTCTGACTTGCAATACATCTAAAAATTGATTATTTATCATGACATATCTGTATGTCCGAAGGGAATAAGCGGTAGAAAATAGATGGATGGATGAAATATTGGCTGCATTTTTGATAGTTGTTAGTGTGCCGTTATTGACCACAGGAAACCCAGCTACCCAGCTTGCAAAGATTGTAATAAACCCATTAGAAGAAGACAGTCTGTCATTTCCTTTAACTTGGAGACACACATATATACCTTTGGCCATTCAAAGAAAGTAATTTCCAGGAGTTTATCTCATCTTCTGAGAAGCCTCTGTTTTACTAATGTTTTCCAATGTTGTAAAAATGATTTATGTAAAAATTATGTGTAGTAAATATTACTTTAACATTTCTGTCAATGAAGATTTGTATGAGCTTGCGAAACAGTCATTTTGATAGGCTATTATAGATAATATAGGCACTTACATCATGTGTATATCTTCATTGTAGGACCTATATAAAGCTTTAAATTTTTTACGGCTCCAGACACACTTTATTTTGTATTTTTGGTCCAATACGGCTCTTTCAACATTTGCAGACACCTGGTATAGTGAATAGGAAAAAATGTTATATCATTTGAATCCATTATTATGATGATCATTACATAAATTTGTTTGTCAAATTATGGTAATGAAGAAAATGAGTGTGAAGGAGAGTGCGAGGAAGACGCGAATGATATTCATTGTTTTAAAAGAAAGAAACAATCTAAAACATGACCGAGCGTGTAGCCCACTTGGCGAGGCAGTTCGAGCGCAACACTGCATCGTACTAAAGCCGAATGAGTCAATAGAGCCAGCCAGGGACATAAATAAATATCTAAACGGTGGACATTTGGATAACCAAAAGAACCTGATGGTGTGTTTGACTGAGAAGCCTGAAGGAGATACCCTATAATTCTGCTCTTCAATGTAAATGTTGTACAATATTATTACATTACTTGTTTTTACTACCTTCTATTGTATTGTTTTTGATATATTTTTTTTTATTTGAAAGTGTTTTCTTTTTAAAACGCATGTAAAAATTGTGTGGTTTGGTGGGACAAGATGAGATTAAAATTGATTGTAATTCCTTTATAGGGCAACGCTGTTTTGGAATAACGAATTTTTCAAGGTACGCGCTGTGTCACATAACCAATTTAACCCGTATCCTGAGGTATTACTGTATTCAACCAAGCAAGACAGGTGTTGATGTGTGTGAAGAACTTAATATCAAAAGCTTTAAATGTAAAGTAAATTAATAGACATGGAAATTTGATTTTAAAAGTGCAGTAATCCCATTGCATTTTTTAAATATTCCTGATTGGACGGCATGAGAATTAGCCTAACCCCATCCATGACATGAAACCAAACAAATTTGTATTATTAGATAAATAGCGCTTGTTATGCAATATATTGACGTATGACATTTTTATAATAAAAAAAAGTTATAGATGCATCACTTATAAGTAGAGATATGTCACATTGACCAGACTACAAGAAAGGCATATCTATTATACAGTATTGTTGAGATGTTTAGTCCCACATATGGAATACTTCCTGTGTGATGGTCTTAAAAAGGCTTGTGTGAGGCTGTTTTGTTAATATTTTCTATTTGTGAATATTTACAATACTGATAAAACATTCTAGATGGTTCTGCCACAACTTTTGAATGTAGATTCAACTTTCTGTATTGATATAATAGAAAAATATATTCAAAAATATCTATTCATTATGACTTTAACAGATGTAATTTTATGATACAGTAGTTTATGCTACAACCACTTGACTTGTCTAGGAGAAAGACACCTAGGATAAGATTAGTCAGTATTTGTTCACATGGGCTCTCTGCATGCGGTGGAGGCTCAAGTGTGTTGCAGGGTTAATCTGCCTCATAATGTTCATAAGCCTAAATGAGGCCAGGACACCCAGGGTTGATAGATTACTCTACCTAGACTTTTCTTACACTTATACTGCAACCTATATTCAAGCAAATTTTCACAAATCATTTTCAAACCAATACAACACTTGCTGAACCAGCCGCTGCTCTTTAAGCAATTTCAGCCCAAGGTTTTCCCCAAAAACAGTCTGTTTGGTTTGAAAATGACATAGGAAAAATAAAAACTGACAGGAAGTTTTGAGAATTACAGCAACAAATTAAGGAGCACATTCACTTTGACCACTAGAATAGCTGCGTTTCCATTACCCATAGAAATGCGCAAAACCTAAATATTGCAATAATAAAATGGTAATAGAAACACCCATATTTTGAAAAACCTCTCAAATATTGTTAAAATATTTTTACTCTTTTGAAATTAAAGTGTGTCGCAAAAGCATGATGGAATTTTTTTTATCGCTATTACAGAGCACTTAAACACCTGCCGATGCAAGAAAACTAGGGCAGACAGGTCATCTTGATCTCACTTAACGGTCGGCCGGGGGGAGCAAAGCGGTAGAGGGCCGTCCTGTAGGTCCCTTCTCGACAATAGAAGTCATCTCGCAGGCTCGCTGAGACCCACATGCCTGAACAATGTTGAGGGGGCCCTTGAATCCACAATTCCTCTGTGAATTTGTCTTTCAGAATTCTCTTCCAAAAAAAAACTTCAATCGTGGCTGCTACCGTACGTAAAGACATTGCTTTGAGCGAACACCTGCTGCCTTCGTCTTCTATTGACAATCACGGCAACAACAGTGGCTGCAATTGTAATCACAGTTCCAAAACCACATAATCGCAAGTGTCGTTCTTCCTCAAAGTGGAGTCTCTCGGGACGAGATTTTACGAGAATTACGCCTCATGACCCAAAGCACACTCTAATGGAAACACTGACTTTGTCGAAATTTTCGAAATATTGCTTTTATTTTGCGAAAAACTGCAATGGAAACGCAGCTAGTGATACTCAACTACAAATAACACGTCAAGTTACGTAAAGGTGGACAACGCAATCATACCTGCAGCTTCTAGTAGCGCTTCAAGCCGGGCCTGTGTCTCTGGATCTACAGTCCTCAAATCAACTCCGTCTGTTGCGCTAGACAAAAGTAACTCTGATGCTGTCTTCATGATGGGGTTATCCAGATCCTCTTGGTCCAAAATGAAGGACTCAACCTGGAAAGGACCGAGATGAGCACAACGAAAGGTCAAATAGTTTTCCAGACTTTGCATCAACTACAGAAAGTTTGAAGAAAATAAAAGTCTGAAACATAAGTATAATGGTGCACATGTGACCCATTGTAAACAGTCGTGTTAATAATCTGACATAACACAATTAGGCTAACTAAAAACAAAAGGCCCTCTGCCCTTGTTTGTTTACGATGTCTTACAATGTGCAGAGGGCGGGCAAAAGCACAGAAGAGTGGCAGTACCATAACAAAGAATTACAACCTTTCACACAGAGCCAACATGGCCTTGTTGGCTCTTGTGGGTTAGTTGCTTAACATTTACTCAAACAAGGTTGGCCAGAAGAAATTACTACATATTTAAACCATTAAATCTACATATGAAACCGCGGTCATCTCTCAATCTGTTGTGTAAAACATAAAGATAATGTTTACAGTAAAGATATGAGTTAGATTTGTAGCACTGTTTGTACTGTACGAGTAGTATAGCTTTTAATGGCAATACTCACAATCTGGCTTTCAAAGAACCTTCTAAGCCGTTGTATCAATTTATTTATTTTAGTGCTATATTGAATGATAAATAGGTCACATTACAAATGACAGTTAAGATGTATTTACTTCAGAAACATTTCACCCTCCTTGAGTTGAACCTACAATAGTGGACAGAGTTTTGGTTTCCATCTATAGGGGCTGTTTGCCTCTAGGCATACTGATGTGCGTCTCCAGTTTCTACAACTTTAAAAAACAAAAAGTGCCTTAATGTCAAGTGATTTCTGTTGACTGAAAAAAACAATCGAAAGACTTGAAGTTAATTATTATTTATCCAAAATACCACACATACCAGGATAAAATGTGACCTTACACTAAATTTAAATACATTTGTGCAAGGAAAAATTATTATTTAGCAACTTGGAGCAATTCTGCCACAGGACCAGTGAGAACGCTTTTACATTCAACAATGGACATCAGTCTTCACTACTATTGAACTACAGTTCCCAGAGTGTTGGTATCCACAGAGCTGGATAGGCCTGGAATGGCATCTGTTTAATCCTAGGGCTCAGATTTTAGCTACTGCCCACAGCAGTGAAATCTCAACTGCAGTCAAACACCACTGCAAACACAGCCTTTCGGATATCACTTGGTGTCTTTATCCAATTGTCATCCTTTATTTCCTTTGCAGGATTATATAATCCATTTATTGTCTTTTTGTTTTAAACCTAAACCACTTTTCATCTGTTTAATTAACCCAAATATATTGGTATTGACATTGGACAATGTTGTCATTTTGCATAGCTGAGAAACAAACTGACAGGCTGTAATAATATCAGCATCAGCTGACATCTGTCTAGTTGTTATGGCTGTACTCCCCCCTGATGAGATACACTATAAGTTTGCAACAATAAAGACTTCAACAGAATAGTTTTTTGCAGCAGTAGCCACCAATTCTATAGCCATGTGACAGTCAATGTGCAAGATGACTGTTGTTATTCAATTGTATACAACTGAAACTTTAGATAGGTTTGTGTGAATCAAATATTTACCATCGAGCTCAATTCTCATGTTTGCCGCTGGCATATCATATGACACACGGAATAAATGTTGGAAAAGTCCGATTGCTTGCGTCATGACAATAGGTGAGTCATTCTGGTTAAAATGTGTTAGTGTCATTTTAGAATAAAATAGAATGGACTTTATTGTCATTATATTTGCATATAACGAGATTAAAGGCCTACTGAAACCCACTACTACCCACCACACAGTCTGATAGTTTATATATCAATGATGAAATATTAACATTGCAACACAAGCCAATACGGCCTTTTTAGTTTACTAAATTGTAATTTCAAATTTCCCGGGACTTTTTTCTTGAAAACGTCACGTAATGATGACGTGTATGCTTGACGCCGCGGGCTGTTAGGGAATATGAGCGCTGCGCACACACACAGCTAAAAGTCGTCTGCTTTAACCGCATAATTACACAGTATTTTACAGATCTGTGTTGCTGAATCCTTTGCAATTTGTTCAATTAATATTGGAGAAGTCAAAGTAGAAATATGGAGTCGGGAAGCTTTAGTCTTTAGCCACACAAACACACGGTGAGTCCTTGTTTAAAATTCACGGAGTTGAAACTTTACTATGGATCACAGCGAACATGGATCCCAACCGAATGTCGGTGAGAAAATTGTGGTAAAAAGTCGCTTCTTACCGGATATCAGCTAAGCTTGTGCCGCCCATGACACCTGCTGTCGACTTCCCTGAGACACTGTGCGTCAACACACACCTCCGACTATCAGGTACTGTTAAACTCATTAAAACACTAGCAACACAATAGAAAGATAAGGGATTTCCCAGAATTATCCTGGGTAAATGTGTCTAAAAACATCAAAATCTGTCCCAATGCAATCGCGTTTTGTTTTGTTTTTTTAACTTTTTTTTTCTTCTAATCCTGCGCTATCAAATCCTCAAACACAAATCTTTCATCCTCGCTCAAATTGATGGGGAAATTGTCGTTTTCTCGGTCCGAATAGCTGTTTTTGTAGGAGGCTCCCATTAAAATCAATGTGAATATGTGAGGACCCATTAACATGTGACGTCATTGTCTGCGACTTCGGTAGAGGCAGGGCTTTTCTCTTAGCACCGAAAGTTGCAATCTTTATCGTGGATTTTCGCTACTAAATCATTTCAGCAAAAATATGGCAATATCGCGAAATGATCAAGTATGACACATAGAATGGACCTGCTATCCCTGTTTGAATACGAAAATCTCATTTCAGTAGGCCTTTAAAGACTCCAACTTAAAGTGCGGTAGTGGGAACAAATATGGGGTGAAATAAATTACACAAGAGGTAATAAAGGGAAAACTAACAATTGAAATAAACAGACTACTATCCTATAAAAATAATAAGCAATCCTGTACAATATACAAACACAAAATACTGTACAAAATACAGAACAAGACACCGAAGTAATAAATAAAAATCAGTGTCGAACGTATAGCACTCGAAGGGTAGTATTGCACAGTAGGGCATGATATTGTATAGGGGTGAATTATTATTATTAAAAGTTAGAGTTCAACATGGTGACAGCTTTGGGAAAGAAGCTGTCTCTGAGCCTTTACAATTCAAATTGATGATTAAAGAAGCGTGGACTAATTTAACGCACTACCGTGTGTTCACATGCGATGGGGAAATACAATCACACCTGTCCTGCGGTGACTGCCAGCACATGGGAAGTTGAATATCTATCGATATAAGCTCAACATTATGTAGTTGGAACAAATATATATAACTGGCACGATGGCGAGAACCACATGACATTATATATACGTGCCTATAAAATAACAGCGACTGTCGAGAATTCGAGTTGTTCCGCAATTAAAAACACAACCCGGATTGTCCCTCGCAAAGTTAGCCGTGGGACGAGCGGGGCTCATTTACATGACATGGAAACTGTCGTACACGTAACGTAGCTACGAGTAAACTGCCAGAATCCGTCGTTGGTTAGTGGACACCTTCCATCTGCTTTGGCTGGAAAGAACCAACTTGAAATGGGTGTAAAGAGACGACAGCACCGAGCGAGGCCGCCCCAACTAGGCCCCATTTGAAGCCTGAGCTGCATAAATAAAACATTTCAGCTGGTTAGCGTGAACAAACGTCCAGCGCTTCACCAATATCGTCGGTATAAGACACTATAAAAGCTTCTTATGTCCGCAAATGGGTAAAATAGTAAAAGGTCCGGGTTTATTTGACGTAATTTCAGCGGCCTGGAAGGAGGTGGCTAGCAGCTGGGAGCTAACGTTAGCTCGCCAGCTCCAGAAGCAGGAGTAGTACGTTCTGGCAAGGCTTAGCTAACTAGCTTAGCTTAGCTTGAGCTACCTCTGAAACCTCGTCCTCGTCGCTGCCGGATCCCGGACCCGATGAGAGGACGGCCGCGGCCGCCAGTTTGAAATCCAGTCTGTCTGCGGAAGGCCCGCCGGGTTCGCCGTACAAGCGTACTTTCTTTCCACCCACACCAATCCCGATGCCCCCTAGCCCGACTCCTCCTGGTGTCGCTCCTACCCCCATCCCTGCCGCTGGGGAGCGAGGAGTCACCGAGTCAATCTCGTCCTCGAAGCCGTCCGTCAGCATTGCCGTCCCGGCTACTGCATCCTGCATATTTATGTTCACGATACGTGGGTTAACGAGCGAGTTGTTGACGTGAACGTCCGTCCAGGCTCTTTCCTTCGGGCTATTCGCGTTGTTTTACTTCAGGGAATCCAGAAACTCTCCCGAAGCTACGGTTGAGGAGGTTCTCTTTCCCCCAGCCATTAACTTTCTAACAACCTAACCCGATACGCACTGTTTCTGAGAAAGGCCGCCTCTGGTAGGAATTATCGCAATCCCATTGGCTCTGGCGGAAAAATGCCCGCTTCCGATTCGCCGCATTTGATGCTTGTCAAACAGGAAGAACATAACGTCATGTTAGGTTTACCAATATCACGAGGCTGTATAACGAACGTCAAGACATGACATGGAAGGCCAACTTAACTGGTAGCTAGCGTTACCAGTTCATGTCAACTCTCATCGGGACGTCACACACATGCTCAAGACAACAACTCGCCCATACCTGTGCCTTTCCGTATTCTACTTATTCAGAGAATCCGATTTTTCGACGTTATCTAACAAAAAAAAAATATATTAGTGCAGTCCATACAGTACATGCTCAACTGTTTAATATTTTGTGAAAATATTTTTTTTGATTTTTAAGTTTATTTCAAACCTGTATAAAGTTTCAATATGATTATTATATATATACCGTATTTCCTTGAATTGCCGCAGGGCATATAGTATGCGCCTGCCTTGAATTACTGGCGGGTCAAACTCGCTTCCCAAAATAATTAACGCATGCTTAGTATTACTGCCTGGTCAAACTCGTGACACTTCCCCTGTCATCATTTTTAAAATGGATGAGGCTGATTTCAATATTGGTAATTTGAAATCGCATAAAGGGAAGAAGATTAAGAGTAGGATTTAAGGTCCAAGCTTACATCACACTCAAATTTTTTACTGCATACCTTTGGTAAGTGCCGGAGTGAGAAGAGGTTTTAAAATAATTAGCTCATGCTTACTTTTACCGCATGCTTTTGGTAAACAGGAGTGAGAACAGGTTTTAAATTAATTTGGGCCTTGGCAGCAATTCAAGGAAATACGGTATATCATATCACAGTGGTTCTCAAATGGGGGTACGCGTACCCCTGGGGGTACTTGAAGGTATACCAAGGGGTATGTGAGATTTTTTTTTAAATATTCTAAAAATAGCAACAATTTAAAAATCCTTTATAAATTTATTTATTGAATAATACTTCAACAAAATATGAATGTAAGTTCATAAACTGTGAAAAAAATGCAACAATGCAATATTAAGTGTTGACAGCAAGATTTTTTTGTGGACATGTTCCATAAATATATATGTTAAAGATTTCTTTTTTGTGAAGAAATATTTGGAATGAAGTTCATGAATCCAGATGGATCTCTATTACAATCCCCAAAGAGGGCACTTTAAGTTGATGATTACTTCTTTGTGTAGAAATCTTTATTTATAATTGAATCACTTGTGGGCTTCACGGTGAAAGAGGGGTTAGTGCGTCTGCCTCACAATACGAAGTTCCTGCAGTCCTGGGTTCAAATCTAGGCTCGGGATCTTTCTGTGTGGAGTTTGCATGTTCTCCCCGCGAATGCGTGGGTTCCCTCCGGGTACTCCGGCTTCCTCACACTTCCAAAGACATGCACCTGGGGATAGGTTGATTGGCAACACTAAATTGGCCATAGTGTGTGAATGTGAGTGTGAAAGTTGTCTGTCTGTCTGTGTTGGCCCTGCGATGAGGTGGCGACTTGTCCAGGGTGTACCCCGCCTTCCGCCCGATTGTAGCTGAGATAGACCCCAGCGCCCCCCGCGACCCCAAAAGGGAATAAGCGGTAGAAAATGGATGGAAAAATGGATGAATCACTTGTTTATTTTTCAACAAGTTTTTAGTTATTTTTATATATATTTTCCAAGTAGTTCAAGAAAGACCACTACAAATGAGCAATATTTTGCACTGTAATACAGTTTAATGAATCAGAAACTTATGACATAGTGCTGTATTTTACTTATTTTTTTCAACCAAAAATGCTTTGCTCTGATTAGGGGGTACTTAAATTAAAAACATGTTCACAGGGGGTACATCACTGAAAAAAGGTTGAGAACCACTGTCATATCATATATCATTATCCATGCGTTTGTTACGTCTCGATTACTGTATTGTATTATTTTCGGGTCTCCCCATGTCTAGCATTAAAAGATTACAGTTGGTACAAAATGCGGCTGCTAGACTTTTGACAAGAACAAGAAAGTTTGATCACATTACGCCTGGACTGGCTTACTTGCACTGGCTTCCTGTGCACTTAAGATGTGACTTTAAGGTTTTACTACTTACGTATAAAATACTACACGGTCTAGCTCCATCCTATCTTGCCGATTGTATTGTACCATATGTCCCGGCAAGAAATCTGCGTTCAAAGGACTCCGGCTAATTAGTGATTCCCAGAGCCCAAAAAAAAGTCTGCGGGCTATAGAGCGTTTTACGTTCGGGCTCCAGTACTGTGGAATGCCCTCCCGGTAACAGTTCGAGATGCCACCTCAGTAGAAGCATTTAAGTCTCACCTTAAAACTCATTTGTATACTCTAGCCTTTAAATAGACCTCCTTTTTAGACCAGTTGATCTGTTGTTTCTTTTCTTTTTCTCCTCTGTCCCACTCTCCCTTGTGGAGGGGGTCCGGTCCGGTGGCCATGGATGAAGTTCTGGCTGTCCAGAGTCGGGACCCAGGATGGACCGCTCGTCTAGAGTCGAGACCCAGGATGGACCACTCTCCTGTGTATCGGCTGGGGACATCTCTACGCTGCTGATCCGCCTCCGGATGGTTTCCTGTTGGCTCCACTATGGACGGGACTCTCGCCACTGTGTTGGATCCACTTTGGACTGGACTCTCATGGTTGTGTTGGATCCACTATGGATTGAACTTTCACAGTATCATGTTAGACCGGCTCGACATCCATTGCTTTCGGTCCCCTAGAGGGGGCGGGTTGCCCACATATGCGGTCCTCTCCAAGGTTTCTCATAGTCATCATTGTCACCGACGTCCCACTGGGGTGAATTTTCTTTGCCCTTATGTGGGCTCTACCGAGGATGTCGTTGTGGTTTGTGTTGTGGTTTGTGCAGCCCTTTGAGACACTAGTGATTTAGGCCTATATAAATAAACATTGATTGATTGTTGATACATCACATATTGTACACATTTTAATTTCCTTCTTTACAACATGTCTGAAAAGAAGTATGAAGAATCAAATGTTATTATTCCTACCCCCTTTTGTCTTAGTAGTAAGTTGTACCAGAGGAACCACAATGCAAAATGGACAATAATAAAATGTTTTTGTTGTTTTCAGTCAACACTAACCAGATTATTATCATTTGTTATTGCGTCCCTCTCTAAAACTTTTTAAAAACTAATAGGGACATAAAAAAATAGAAACGGATGATAAGTTCAGGGTTTGTTGTGCTAAATCAAACAGATCAATAGATTAAACAATATAATCAAGTACGGTTACAAGAGAACATAAACACTCATGCTCTGACAGTCAAGATTGTTAAAAACATTTTTAATCACATCTATCCATCCATCCATTTTCCACATCTAGTCTCATTTTAAACAGTTGCACTCAAAATGATTGATCATTATACTTATCGGCGATGATTAATTGATTGATTGATTGAAACTTTTATTAGTAAATTGCACAGTACAGTACATATTCCGTACAATTGACCACTAAATGGTAACACCCGAATAAGTTTTTAAACTTGTTTAAGTCAGGGTCTACGTTAATGATCCATCCATCCATTTTCTACCGCTAATTCCCTTTGGGGTCGCGGGGGACGCTGGTGCCTGTCTCAGCTACAATCGGGCGGAAGGCGGTGTACACCCTGGACAAGTCACCACCTCATCGCAGGGCCAACACAGATAGACAGACAACATTCACACACTAGGGCCAATTTAGTGTTGCCAATCAACCTATCCCCAGGTGCATGTCTTTGGAAGTGGGAGGAAGCCGGAGTACCCGGAGGGAACCCACGTATTCACGGGGAGGACATGCAAACTCCACACAGAAAGATCCAGAGCACGGGTTTGAACCCTGACTACTCAGAACCTTCGTATTGTGAGGCAGACACACTAACCCCTCTTCCACCGTGAAGCCCACGTTAATCAATTCATGGTAAATGATGTGGCGACTTGTCCAGGGTGTACAACCGCCTTGCGCCCGAATGTAGCTGAGATAGGCTCCAGCGACCCCAAAAGGGACAAGCGGTAGAAAAAGAATGGATGGATGGCACTATACCCATTGATGTATTTTGAATAATTTACTTTGGTGACCGTTTCTAAAACTGGTCGAGTTATTCAGTTGTTTTCTTGGTTTCTTGCAAACTAACTGCAAATACATAGACATTACTATTTTGAGTACATCTTAAGCAATTGTTTTATGATTTGTGATTATTATTTATATTTCTATTGCTGTTTACTTAGTTATTATTAATTATATAAAATTTCTTATTATTTTCTTATTTCTTGTTATTCCAATTTCTCACATCACTGAATAAGGCATCTATTTGCAGATTTTTAAAAAAAAACAGTTATTGTTAAGTTATAGAGAAGGCGGAGAATTAGACTTAGATTTAGTTAGACTTTATTGATCCACAAATTGATCCACACAGTAGCTCAATTTCAGAGGATAGAAAGGGTAAGGATGGAAAGGATAACTGCAGCTATTAAGTAGACTAAAAATGTACCATGGTAGCAATACAAATGATAACATACTGTATTTCCTTGAATTGCCACCGAGCATATAGTATGCGCCTGACTTGAATTACCGCCGGGTTAAACTCGTGACGTCATGAGTGACACTTCCCCTGTCATCATTTTCAAAATGGAGGAGGCTGATTTCAATACTGGTAATTTCAAATCTCATAAAGGGAAGACGATTAAGAGCTATTCAGTAGGATTTAAGGTCCAAACTGAAAAGAACACTAAGCAGCTATGTTTTATTAATATACCTGTGGGGCCGACGATCCGACAGACAGGCAGGGCATGCTGATGCCCTGCCTGCCGCAAGATGGCGGCAAAGAGATGGCGAGCGAGCGGAGAAGAGGAGCGAAAGAGCGACCTGGACTGAGGTTTTATTGAAAAATAAACAAAGTCAAACTGCTCATGCCATGTCCTTCCTTGGTGGTCCTGGGAACCCGCAAGACGACTGCTTGAGGCCGTCACAAAACCGTAGCTGCGTCTGTCAAATATGAGTCATTAAATGACTCCCGCCTCCTGGTGGTAGAGGGCGCTGGTGATCCTTCTTGCGACTACTCGGCTGCAGAAGAAGTGAAATGAGTGACGTGATATGTGCTGGATGAGGTAATAAAGAAAGATCTCCATCGAGACAGAGAGACTTTTAAAACTGAAGAAAGATAAGGAAGACTTCTATAAACAAGTTATCGATGCTTTTGATCAGAAGGAGCTGGCATGGACTATATTTATAAGTAAAGGTAAGACCATGATAACGTTTTTTTTTATTAAATGTGCTTTTCATGATGGTATCCTTACATCACACTCAAATTTTTACTGCATGCCTTTGGTAAGTGCCTGAGTGAGAACAGGTTTTGAAATAATTAACGCATGCTTACTTTTACTGCATGCCTTTGGTAAGTGCAGGAGTGAGACGAGGTTTTAAATTAATTAGCGCCCCGGCGGCAATTCAAGGAAATACGGTATATGTAATATTTACATATTATACATACAGTCCATAATATATACTGATGTATTATCTTATTTTATTATATTAAACTTTATGTTCCTGAATATGACTTTGTCAAGCATCTTTGAAACAAATATAGCATTGCAATGGTCCATATTGAGCATCTAAAACAGGGGTCGGGAACCTTTTTGTCTGACAGAGCCATGAAAGCCAAATATTTTAAAATGTATTTCCGTGAGAGCCATATCATATTTTTTTTAACACTGAATATAACTAAATGCGTGCATTTTTTAAGTAAGACCAATATTTTTAGAGTATAATAAGTCTAATTATTTTTAATAACATTGTTATTTCTTGAACAGGTGCTGTAAAAAACGGATGGATGGATTAAAATGCATGAGAATGTTTTATATATTGAACGTTATTTTTAACATCGTGATTACCAGCAGAATTATTCATCACTCATTGTGTTAAGCAATGTCAGCTAAGATTTATCTGAGAGCCAGCTGCAGTCATCAAAAGAGCCACATCTGGCTCTAGAGCCAAAGGTTCCCTACCCCTGATCTAAAATATAAGAAAAACCTTAAACATGTAAATTTTTTCTCAAATAAAACCCACATCTGCCTACCTAAAATGCATGCATTTGTCATAGGAATGTACTTATTTTCAACCAAACCCAAACAAAAAAGCCCAACAAATTGAAAATGCATGTGAACGCAACATATATGACTACAGGAGACAACAATGATATCTTCAAACTCAGATTCACATCCAATTTCAGAGTGGCGAATGCCTTGCCAAAAGACACACATCAAGTTGTCAACTTTTACAGTGTCCATTATGTCACCTAAAAGTTATGCTTGAAGATAGTATACAGCAGGGGTTTCAAACTCAATTTATCTGGGGGCCACTGGATGCAGAGTCTGGGCGAGGCTGGGCCGAAAGAAAATATAAAAAAAAAAAAGGTTGCATACTCCTCAGCATGTCTAGTTCTTTAATGACGTTTCAGATTGTATCTCTTGTGCAATGTGTGTCGTTCCACTTTTCCTCCCTACTGCAACACGGCGGTTGATGGATAATAGCCGGGAAAGTACCAGGATAGCGAGTGCAAAAAAGTGACTGCTCGAGGAGTGTTATCCGGCGTCAAATATATGTAGTGTTCATCGTGTGAGGCAATGAAAATTCAACAATAAACAAAACAAATAACGGTTTGAATTGGTCCAGGTTATCGGGGACTGTTATTACTGACGGACTGGTGTCGCAGTGTGACTGCAGCTGGCACGCCAAATTTCTTCCCCCCTACAAAAACCTTTTCCCCCCATTTACCTCCGGGGTCATGTTTCCACTTACGTCACGCATGTTTCCTTTTACGTCACACTTCGGCTTTGACTGCCCGTCGCTGGAAGGATACTTCGCTGCTGGAATCTGAAGAAATCGATTAACACGATAACATTTTTTTCTAGTCCTTCATATCCTCAAGTTAATTTGTCCGATTAATACAGACGTTTTGATTACGCTATATTATACAAATATAACGCTATATTTTACAAATATAACGCTATATTATAAATATACAGACGTTTTGTTAACACTAAATTGGCCCTAGTGTGTGAATGTGAGTGTAAATGTTGTCTGTCTATCTGTGTTGGCCCTGCGATGAGGTGGCGACTTGTCCAGGGTGTACCCCGCCTTCCGCCCGATTGTAGCTGATCCCCCGCGACCCCGAAAGGGAATAAGCGGTAGAAAATGGATGGATGGATGTTAACGCTATATTATCAAAAAAATTAAAAATAAAAATAAAAAAAACAATTAACGAACACAATCTAAGGGATGACATAAGAGGAAACGTGACCCCGGAAGTAAATAGCAGGGGGGGGGGTTGTAGGGGAGAAAAATTTGGCGTGACAGCCAGGCACGTAAGAAAATCCTTGTCTCCATAGCAACGTCTCTGTCGCTTTCACTCATTTGCCGCTTTTCCACCAACGCAGGGGTAGGCAACCCAGAACGTTGAAAGAGCCATTTTGGACCCAAATAACCCAACGCTATCAAGCACCATTCATATGAAAAAGGGACGGCGTGGCGCAGTGGAAGAGTGGCCGTGCGCAACCCGAGGGTCCCTGGTTCAATCTCCACCTAGTACCAACCTCGTCACGTCTGTTGTGTCCTGAGCAAGACACTTCACCCTTGCTCCTGATAGCTCCTGATGGGTGCTGGTTAGCGCCTTGCATGGCAGCTCCCTCCATCAGTGTGTGAATGTGTGTGTGAATGGGTAAATGTGGAAGTAGTGTCAAAGCGCTTTGAGTACCTAGAAGGTAGAAAAGCGCTATACAAGTACAACCCATTTATCATTTATGGAACTTGCGGGCCACACTAACATGAAACTTTCATGTTAAGGTGGGAGCCGCAAAATAAAGTTTCGTGGGCCGCAATTGGCTTCACGGTGGCAGAGGGGTTAGTGCGTCTGCCTCACAATACGAAGTTCCTGCAGTCCTGGGTTCACATCCAGGCTTGGGATCTTTCTGTGTGGAGTTTGCATGTTCTCCCCGTGACTGCGTGGGTTCCCTCCGGGTACTCCGGCTTCCTCCCACTTCCAAAGACATGCACCTGGGGATAGGTTGATTGGCAACACTAAATTAGCCCTAGTGTGTGACTGTGAGTGTGAATGTTGTCTATCTGTGTTGGCCCTGCGATGAGGTGGCGACTTGTCCAGGGTGTACCCCGCCTTCCGCCCGATTGTAGCTGAGATAGGCGCCAGCGCCCCCCGCGACCCCAAAAGGGAATAAGCGGTAGTAAATGGATGGATGGATGGATGGGCCGCAATTGGCCCGCGGGCCGCGTGTCTGAGACCCCTGGTATACAGTAAATGCAATCAAGCATAATTAAAAAAAAAAAAATCAAACCATCCTCAGTTTTACACTAGTTTCCACATGACTAATTATTTGTAGTTATTTCAAACATGCACACAAGACCAAACATGGTGGATGGGTACTTTAGCAACACAATATGTGATGTAGGTATTCTTTTGAAAAAGATTGAAATGGAAGTCTACTCAAACATCACAACAAAATAAGAGGAATAACAAGTGAAACAGGCTTTTGGATCATATAGGACTTCAGTGCAAAGTGGAGATGTTACCCGCCATTATGGGCCTGGGACAACTACGTCATCCTTTTTGGGCGTGGACCCAGACCTTGGCGCTTTGTAGCGATTGCCAGGTTGCGTGTAAACACACGTTTTATTCCAACGTTGAGCATATCAGTCCAGACTGGGTATGATTTCATATTTACTGCCAATTCAAACAGGAACACACCGTACAATTTACGTATTCAGAAATTGTTTCATTGTTTCTTGCCAAGAACTGCAGTAACGTTAGAGCCTGTGTGTTTTGTGTTCGTCTCGAAAAGGGGGTCGGCAGTTAAAAGTCTGGCAACCCCGCGCAAGCTTGCTGCATCACACAGGCCTTCCATTACGCTTGTAACGCGACCGGCGTCTTCTGTCTACGAATAAGCTCGGTAAGCTCACTAATCTATTTACCAAACGCACTTTTAATCTTTTTAGAGTGTATAATTTAATATGGTTATTGGTGAGTGAATCAAACTGCGCATTTTCTATTATTAATTGTAAACGTTAGCCTGGAAGCTAAGTAGCGAGGCATGTGGCGCAGGCCTCTTTTGTTCTTCAACCTCCGTGTGCTATTAGACACGCAAAAACCGTCATAAGTCCTTTTTATAATGAACTATTTATGTTGTTACTTAAACTCAAAAGTGATAATATTAATATACGAAAACCCCTTTGTAATATTTCAGGATACACGTTATTTTTGAGGTAACGCGTGTCAATTGAGTGGAGCCGATAAAGTAGTTTGCGTCTTTATACATCTCATATTGTAAATGTTCGTACTGTACATATTTAATTGCGTATTATTATCGATGCACAGAAAGAAAAGTAACATTCCAACGTCTTACTACGTTTTAGCCGTCGTGAAATGAAAATCAAGATGGCGCCAACCACGCCGGCGTAATCCAGTTCAAAACTACCGCTTCTGTATATTTACTTGGTCATTCATTGTGCAAATAAAGAAATGTGGGCATTTTAAGCATGTAATTTCTTAAAATAATTAATAATGAACGAGTTGTGCCTTTGTGACGATTTGTACCAAGTGACTTAGGGTTGGGCGATATTGCCATTTTTAAATATCGCGATATTTTTAAGCCATATACGATATATATTATTATATTTTGCCTTGAATGAACACTTGATGCATATAATCACAGCAGTATGATGATTATGTGTCTACATTAAAGGCCTACTGAAATTGGATTTTCTTATTCAAACGGGGATAGCAGGTCCATTCTATGTGTCATACTTGATCATTTTGCGATTTTGCCAAATTTTTGCTGAAAAGATTTAGTAGAGAACATTGACGATAAAGTTTGCAACTTTTGGTCGCTAATGTAAAAGCCTTTCCTTTACCAGAAGTAGCAGACAATGTGCGCGTGACATCATGTGTTGTAGGGCTCCTCACATTGTTTATAATCATAGCCTCCAGCAGCAAGAGCTATGCGGATCGAGAAAGCGACTATTTCCCCATTAATTGAGCGAGGATGAAAGATTCATGGATGAGGAAATTTAGAGTGAAGGACTAGAAAGGAAAAAAAGGCGGCGGCAGTGTGAGCGTTTCAGATGTAATTAGACACATTTACCAGGATAATTCTGGAAAATCCCTTATCTGTTTATTGTTTTAATAGTGTTTTAGTGAGATTGTAAAGTAATACCTGTAAGTCGGATGGCTGCGGTAAACGCAAGTGTCTCTGAGAGAAGCCGAAGAGCCAAGATCACAGCTGCCTTTTTGAGCTGTAGTAGGAGGAGGCATAATCCGCAAAGTTTCCGGTAAGAGCCAACTTAATACCACAATTTTCCCATCCAAAAACTTGCTGGTTGACGTAGAAAAACATGTTCGCTTGACCGCTCTGGGTTAAAGCTTCACAACAAACACCGGCTGTGTTTCTGTGCTAAAGGCAGCTGCAATCCACCGCTTTCCACCAACAGCATTCTTATTTTACGTCTCCATTATTAATTGAACAAATTGCAAAAGATTCAGCAACACAGATGTCCAAAATACTGTGTAATTGCACGATGAAAAAGGACTACTTTTAGCAGTGTGGTGCTGGGCTAATATGTCCCCTCCAACCAATAACGTCATAAACACGCGTCATCATTCCGCAACGTTTTCAACAGGAAACTGCATGAAATTTAAAATTGCAATTTAGCAAACTAAACCGGCCGTATTGTTAATATTTCATCATTGATATATAAACTATCAGACTGCGTGGTCGGTAGTAGTAAGTATCAGTAGGCCTTTAAAACATTCTCATTCATTTATGCTACTTTTAAGCTTTCATGCAGCGAGGGAAATCACAAGTAAGTCAATTGACCAAAAGTGTATTAATTAAAGTTATTAAGCAATGGCACAAACATTCAAGTCATTTCCAAAACTTAAAGTGCAAGGTTGTCAGACATTTTAAGTGTCAAATAAATATGAGCTGCATAATAGGAAATCAAATAGTATTCGTCCTTCACTATGTGGTAGGTTACTACGGACGTTATGAAATTCTCTTCATTCTGTAGCGCGTGACTTTTCAAATGATGCTACATATCAGCAGTAATGCTACTTTTTAATAGCAACACTTCCCCCACACTTGACAAATTACGGTTGTCTATTCGACATATTCCCACTTGAAGCCGAACCACCGGCAGACGATGGAAACCCTGCTGTTTTTATTGGGAGTTAAGTCTTCCTTCATTTGTTACCACCATCTTTCTCTCGTACGGCTATGTTAGCAGCTAACGTAGCCCAGTATGCTACCTCTCTGCTCTGCGAGGGCGGACACGTATGTGACGTATGACGTGACAGTATGTGACGTATGTAAGAATGTGCGCCTGCTTGTCTGTGAGGAGAGACAGGAAAGAGTGAGAAGAACTTGAATGCCCGCAGCTAAATGCAACTGCGTGAGAACGTATACTCGGAATATTACGATAGTCATTCTCTATATCGCACAGAGACAAACCCGTGATATATCGTACATCTCAATATATCGCCCAGCCCTAAAGTGACTCATGATTTACTATGCATTCTCTTCCATGAACAATTAACTAAAGTCCTATTTCCAAGGCCTCTACATAAAAATGAGTGATGAAGGCTACGTCGTACGAATCAGGGGTCTCCCTTGGTCCTGTTCGGTGGAGGAAGTGCAGAGATTTTTCTCAGGTAGGTTATTTTTCTGTCTGTGAATTAGACACAAGTTCCCACGTAAATAGTTGCAACTTGAGTGGTTTGAACCGATTTAATTCCAGATTGCAAAATGCTCGGCAACGGCGGCGGTGTCCACTTCACCTCCACGAGAGAGGGTCGTCCCAGCGGCGAGGCCTTTGTTGAGATGGAAACAGAAGAAGACCTTAAGATAGCCTTGAAGAAGGACAGGGAAACTATGGGGCACAGATATGTGGAGGGTGAGTAATATCCACACAAATATTAAAAAACAACACATTTCTGAAATTGTTGACCTTGTCCACTGTTGGTTTTTTTCTTTCATCTTCAATATTTGCCAATGAATGTATCAAATGGACCTGTCTGAAATACACCTGGGCCAATAACAAATTTCTTGGACGATATATCGTTTATTGCAGAAAAATGATATAGTCAGCTTTATTTTGAGACCAAATTAAACATTCATCCGTTTTCTAGTGCTTGTCCCCTTTGGGGTCGTGGGGGGTGCTGGGGCCTATCTCAGCTGCATTCAGGCAGAAGGTGGCGTACACTCTGGACAAGTCGCCACCTCATCGGAGGACCAACACAGATAGAAAACGTTCACACTTAGTGTTGCCAATCAACCTATACCCAGGTGCATGTTTTTGGCAGTGGGAGGAAGCCGGAGTACCCGGAGGGAACCCGCACAGTCACGGGGAGAACATGCAAACCCCACACAGAAAGATCTCAGGACCTTCGTATTGTGAGGCACATGCACTAACCCCTGAGCCACCGTGCTGCCCTTTCCCCAAATTAAACAATAATATAATAATATATGATCATAATGAAAGTAACTATTTCAAACAAACTTATTCCTAGTAGTGTTTACTGGGGGTGTAACAATTAATTGCTATATCGATTCATATTCCTTAGATTTAACCACATCGATCTGTGCTTTCCGGAAGATAGGTATCGATCTACTATATCGATTGGTATCGATCCAGCATAGTTTAAAATAGATTTTATAGATACTAGTAAAAGGAAACTATTGGATTTAAAAATGTGAGCTTCATATAAAGTTTAGTACTTTTAATAAAGACATAAAACGTTAAGTCTGCTTGCCTGTCTGTGGTGTCATCAAAATAAAAATGGCGAATAGTAAAGGTGGTCAAGAAAAGTTATAAAATAAGCACACGCCACAAAACAATATCCTTTGATTACAACACAAACTTCCGGTTACAACACTATTGCAAATGTCACAACTAAGACAAACGTCAAGACAATAATATAGCGCCACAACTCAACTTTAAGCAACAAAGGACGCGACCGACACAACGGAAGGCACAGCAAAGCTAGTTATGGTGACGCACCGACGTCCGGCGGAACACAACATGGCGCCACAACATCACAACTGGTAGCCAATGAAAAATAATTTAATCAGAAAAAAATAAATAGAATTGGTGGATTCAGGAGACAATGGAAATTAAGAAGGAAGGGGTCAACGCCATCAACAAGGATGAAGGAGCATGCATGCTTCTGCACACTTGGTACGCTGTCCTTCATCGGCACAAAGGCAGAGATCAGATACTGTATGACAGGGTTGGGGTACTTAATTTAGCAGGTACATCTGTTAAAATGCTGGTTACTGTATTTTATTTGAAATCTGCTTGAATATTGAACATAGAAGAAAAGGTTTCCTCTTGTTAAATAAAACTATGTGTTGGTTGCACATTATTCAAATTAGATTTAGCATTGGCCATTAATTGTTGTTTGTATTGATAATTCATTTGTACTTAATTCCCTTACAAGAAATAACAGGAATATAGGGAACTTCACCTGCAACGTCCAGTATCCATTTAACAGTCACACTGGTTGGTTGATATTTTTTTGGCTAAAAATTACTAAATAGATTTCAACTCACTGAATCTTTTCGGATCGTATCTTTCTTGAAAAAATGTTGTCCCTGAATCACATCAGCAAACATAAATTCTGACTCGAGTCATTGTTCAAGGAAATTGTTCCACCCCTAGTATTTACCACCGTAATTGGGAGGTCAAGCACTTTTAATTATTCTAAATAAGTAAACAATAATATAAAAATGACTGTCAATCTTTTTTTACCAAAAATTGCACTTCAATAAGTATTAAAAAATCTTGAAGTTTTGTTTTTTCCCCCAGTTGTAAAAACTGCAGCAAGTGGTTTCTTTTCTTTTTTTGTTGCCATATTCCAGAGATTTTGGCATACTTGCTTGTTTGTTCGTCCGTGTTGTCCAGTTCATCTGCATCCCATTCGGTTTGAAGCCAGAATACACCAGAATATTTGCCTTTTTGACATTTATTCTCCTAATTTTGGTTCTCACTTGCAACTTGCTAGGCTTTGTTGGCAAGACCTGTGTGTGTAAGCAAGCAGCCCGTCCTCCACCCACTGAGACAAGAGGATTCACTCCTGTGATTGAAATTTACCATTGAACAAATACGCTCAGGTGCTTAGGCAATGCACAGCGTGAACCGAACCTTCTTGGAGCCTGTTCGGAAGTGACAAACACAGCCAACTAATTGCACACAACAAATATTGGCCATCTCCGTGTGCATTTTGTTTTCCACCCCATCAATGCATCCTTTGCATTGATGCTTTGTCATTGTGCCCAAAAAAGTACAACTAAACTGGTTTACAGTCAATCCGTCCAAAAAGGACAGGAAGGCAAGTGGGTCGCCACAATGGCAGTGGGCTGTTTTGATCGCGGCAAAATTACAAAAATGTCAACATGCCGATAATGTACACATGATACATCTACAATATAAAAATACTGACAAATACAGTTGTTATATCCGCTGTGGTTTTACTTTTATATCTATACTCGGCCAAAAAGTGCGTGATTGGCAGCAACTGTAAACTCATTTTCTCCCCCCACTGGTGTGCATTTTTCAAAATATCAAAAGTGTGTGTCATTCTTGGATGAATGCAAGTACTATTTTGTGTTACTATGTTGTTTGTCTTGTGTGATTCAGTGTTTAAATCCAACAATGTGGAGATGGATTGGGTCATGAAGCACACTGGTCCAAACTGTCCAGAGACAGCGGGAGATGGGCTTGTGCGGCTGCGAGGCCTCCCCTTTGGCTGTAGCAAGGAGGAGATTGTCCAGTTTTTCTCAGGTATTATGTTTTCCTCATGTGGCTTTAATAGTTATGTTCCCCTTTCCACCAATATTAATTTTCTTGCTACACTCTTCTCTTTCACTCTGACCAATCCATAGTATTCCAGTAACTTCAGCTCCTTTATTACTTAATTGAAATACTCTAGGACAATTTTATTTTGGTCAAGTGCTGGAAGCAAGAGACGTGTCTGAATGCACTTTGTACACAGCATGTAAACCCCTTACATTTTTATTACTGTCAGAGCTCTTACATTTTTTATTCCCATAAAACTAAATTATTATTTTGAGCAAAGAACAAGTTTTAGTCAACCAGCAAAACTACAGCTAGTGTACAAAGAACAAGTCCCTCAGAGGTCATATATTTACTTTTGTTAATGTGCAAAGCCTGCATTGCTGTCCAATGAAAATGTGTATCCAAAATAACAAAACCTACATTTTGAGATTCATGCTTCCAATTAATAATCCAGACCAGACATGCCTACTTTTTGAGACCCTTTTATGTCTTATATTAGATATTTCCACTAATATAATAAAACTGATGGTCAGAATTGGTAGCCTTAGTGTGTCATACCGGCACATTTTTACACAGAGGTTAAACAACCTCCCATTGTTTACATCCATGTCCTCTATCCATCACCAATCTTTCTGTAACTGAGCTGTGGACTATGGCTCAACAGCTTTTCTCCATTTCTACATTGTTTGCGTTATTGTAAGTGAATAATGTTAGAATCTGTGCCATCGACTAAATGCTCTTTTGCCACATTGACCCTGTTTCCTTCCTTTTGCATCCTCTAAAAGCCTAACATGAAATGTAGCACAGAATGGACCAAGAGTAATTTGAATTTGTCTTCATCAACCCACTGATACCAGCCTAATGTCCTCCATAGTGCCTTTTGTCATACCTCTTTCCATTCCTGTCCTCATTTCTTTTTAACCCCCAAAATCCAATGTATTGTTTAATAGTGCCAGCTGCAGGTTACTAATTGAGCTGGTATTGATGATAATGATGTGTATATTTAGAGTGTTCCATAATTTTTTTTTATCTCTTAGAGACATTTGTCTTTGTGATTGGGCATGTGATTTAATGTGTTCCCCGCTGGGGTTATCTGTCCTTGGGTTGAAGGGTTGGAAATCGTGCCAAATGGGATAACATTGCCGGTGGACATCCAGGGGAGGAGTACGGGGGAGGCCTTCGTGCAGTTTGCTTCACAGGATATAGCTGAAAAGGCTCTAAAGAAACACAAGGAAAGAATAGGGCACAGGTGGGGATGGTTGGTTGGTTGGCTGGAAACATTGCTTTTCTTATGGTGTGCACCCTCAACATGAAACTGACACTTTTTTGTAATGTTTGCCACAAACACACTAACATCCATGTCTGAACACATTCACATTGTCAGTGCTTAAGACACAATTCCAAATTGAGTCCATTTACCCATTTTTGTTTACAACAAAAGGTGTTAAGTATAAGCCATCAGTCCAGTTTGATAATGGTAAGGATAATCCCTGGTGGTGCATCAGAGACCAGCTGTGCACAAGGACACGGAGCCCACTTTCACAGGTAAAGCTTGTGAAGCACTCTGCCTCTCTAATACCAGGACAATGGTTTTCATGGCAGCAACACTGGGCCTCCTGTTTTCAATCACATCTCTAAATCAATCCAGGTAACCATAAGAAAAGTGCAAGGCCCTTATCCATTTGGAGAACGTCCTTTTTACAGTTACACCTATTATTGATGTCCTATCTATTAACATAGCGTAACTTTGACGGACTACACCATGACAGATTGTGTATAGCCTACAGTCATAGTCAATAATGTGAGCTTAAACCAGGCCTCACAATGCCATTTCTATGCACATACTATAGGTACATTGAGATCTTCAAGAGTAGCCGCGCTGAGGTGCGTACCCATTATGAGCCCCAGCGAAAGCCCATGAGCATGCAAAGACCTGGCCCTTATGACCGGCCCTCTAGCGGGCGCGGCTACAGCATGCTGAGCCGGGGCGGGTCTTATGACCGAATGCGGCGTGGAGGATATGGAGGTGGTGTGTCGAGCGGACGAAGATCTGAAATCAGCTTTGGTAATAACTTGTTACAGCATTTTTTTCCATTTTATGCCAACAAGGCACACCAGTGGTAACAAGATTAGAAAAAAATTCTCACGAGAGACGTTGAACATTCAGGTGTATCGGACTCCCGGTACAACGACGGCGGTTCGTCCTTCCAGAGCACAACGGGCCACTGTGTCCATATGAGAGGGCTGCCTTACAGAGCCACAGAGTCTGACATCTACATTGTAAGACTAAATACATCTCTGCTGAAGTTTATGTCCAGATGAAGAAATATGTGTGGATTTTGCTTTTGGCAGTTCTTCTCCCCATTAAATCCGGTGCGGGTCCATATTGAGGTTGGCCCTGATGGGAGGGTGACCGGGGAGGCAGATGTGGAGTTTGCAACACATGAGGATGCAGTGGCAGCCATGTCCAAAGACAAAGCCAACATGCGTAAGTGTACGCTTTTACAAAATTATGTGCGTGAACCATCCTTTCATGCTTGTCCTTCTGACCCTTTAGAGCACCGCTATGTGGAGCTTTTCCTAAACTCAACAGCAGGTGGCAGTAATGGCGGATACAGCAGCCAGATGATGGGGGGTGAGTATAGCTGATATAAAAAATGGAATGGTTTAAATATGATTGATACATTTTGCTGCGTTTTCCCCATAGGGAGCCAGTCGTCTTACAGCAGCAGTCAGCTGAGCTCTGGCTACTCTAGTGGATACGGTAGCCAAGGAAACATGGGCGGCTACAGTGACTACAGTGAGTTCCCTCTGTTACTATGATGCATTTGCAATAAAACTCAATGTTGTTGGATGTGATAAAGCTCTGTGGTCCTATAGTATGTATTTTGTCACTCTTGTTAGGTAACCAGGGCGGAATGGGAAGCAGTTACTATGGCAGTGGAGGAGGTGGTGGTAGCAGAAGCTCTATGAATGGACTCGGCGGGGGCTGGGGAATGTAGTTTTTCCTTTGTCATAGTACCTTTTTTTTGTGACCATTTGTTTTAACTCAGAATTTTGCTGCTGGGATGGAAATGTTTCAGCAATAAACATGGGGGAAGGTCATGGGGAGCTTTTGAACATTGCGAGGGGTGGTTTGTAATTTTTTTTAAGTGCATGATCCTAAGAGAGATCACAAGCGTGTTGAAGAGGTGTTCCGTTTCACTTCGTCTGAAATGTCTATTCACAGAACCCACGTGTATTCCATTTTAAAACTGGGATTGTTCTCCACACACCCACTCTTGTCTTGCTAGTGTTGCGTCACATTTCTTTTTTTATGTAAGGATGTTTTAGACACTTTTAAACATCTAATCCTTTTGATTTAGTTAAATGTTCATCTGATTTCAGTCCTGACGAGCAGCACATTTTGACTGCAGACTGGGCTTTTTTTTTGGATGAAGACTCTCAAAAACAAAATTTTCTGCTTCTAATGCCATTTGTATTTTCTGTGAGCAAAGTGAATAAACTAGTTGGAACATGTCTTGGAAACATTGAACATTTTATTCAGTCATTAAATAGTGTGTTAAAAAAATTGAAGTCCCAGATGATTATAGAAAACAGCTCTTGAGGATATATGCAAACCACCATGTTTTAATACGGTCTTAAAAAAAAGTTACATTTGTGTCATTCTACAATCATTTACACAGATGACCGCTATCTGTAAGCAGTCAGCTAAAGTAGTGTTAATACACTACAATGAATATCAAAATAAAAGTACACAATACAATCTTGGTGCACATTTACATCAGAATATTAGAAAAGATGACATTGAAACGTCGATTCATTCTCTTTGACAATCACAATCCATTTCCCACTTGCTGTCAACAAAGGAATTCTCTAAAACAGTACTACTGTACTGAATAAATGTATTTTAAGAGTGCCAGAAAAATCACATCCGAACCATGATTCTGAATCGATTCAAAATGAGTTTATTTAAAAAAAAAAAAAGTTTTTAAACCATCTAGATCAGGGGTCTCAAACTCAATTTACCCGGGGGCCACTGGATGCAGAGTCTGGGTGAGGCTGGGCCGAAAGAAAAAATATATATATAAAAAAAAAAAGGTTGCATACTCACCATGTCTAGTTGTATAATTACGTTTCAGATTGTATCCCTTGTGCAATGTGTGTCGTTCCACTTTTCTTCCCTACAGCAACACGGCGGTCGATGGATAATAGCCGGGAAAGTACCAGGATAGCGAGCGCAAAAAAGTGATTGCTCGCGGAATGTTATCTGGCGTCATATAGAAATATATGTAGTGTTCATCGTGTGAGGCAATGCAAATTCAACAATAAACAAAACAAATAACGGTTTGAATTGGTCCAGGTTATCGGGGACTGTTATTACTGACAGACTGGTGCCGCGGTGTGACTGCAGCCAGGCACGTAAGAAAACCCTCGTCTCCGTGGCAACGTCTGTTGCTTTCACTCATTTGCCGCTTTTCCACTAACGCTGGGGTAGGCAACCCAGAATGTTGAAAGAGCCATTTTGGATCCAAATAACCCAACGCTGTCAAGCGCCATTCATATAAAACTTTGGGGGCCACACTAACATTAAACCTTCATATTAAGGTGGGGGCCGAAAAATAACGTCTCCTGGGCCGTGTGTCTGAGACCCCTGATCTAGTTGATTATGTAGGGTTTGTTTTGGCCTGTTTTGAAAATTTTTTTTTACAATTTATATATTGATTATATTGCAATAATGTGGTTGAATTGATTCTGGATCAAACTCACCAAAAGAGTAAGGATTGAATGTAATCTTGAGTTTTAAAACTTAAAATTCCTAGAATTAATATGTTTATTTGTTTACATATTAAATTCAGGTAACAGTTGAAATGTCCATACCTGGCTGTCATTGTTGTACAAACATGATCCAGACTGTGCAATGAGAGATCCAAATGGCAGCAGGTCTGTCAGGAAGCAGTGGATGAACTCCTCTGCAGCAAGAGAGCGTGACACATGTCGCAGACCCGCACTGGCCGAGGATATGAGGGTAAAGCCAGCTCGTTACTGGAACAGGTGTTGCAGTAAATATCCCCACAGTTCCTGCAATGGTGCTAAAAACAAAACATGACCCCTAATCCCATCAGACAAAAATGATTTTGGTTCAATATAAATGGATAGCAGAAGAACGCCTACCTTTCTTCGTGAAATGGAGAATTCCTTCTGGCATTGCTTGCATTGTGTGGCCTCGTCATCTTTTAACCAGGCTTGACCCTGCACAGAATGATTCAACATTACCATAAGAATATCAAACACGCAACTAAGGCTTCCCATTTATACCTTCAGGGCTTTGTTAACCTCCTTAAAGTCCTCCATCTTGAGTTTAGACCTTGGTGGATGGGGGAAAATATAAAAAATGTCACTGATGTGACACAATAAAGTTGGGCATGTTGTAACAACACTAACTGGCTGAGATGCTGTCCCATCTCCTGCAAAGCCTGTTCCTGCTGCTCACATATCTGCTGCAGCTGCTGTTTCTCCTCTTTTAGGTCCTGCAGCTCCTGCAGGACCACAAAAATCAGTCAAAGCTGCCTGTTCATCTACAAGATGATAAAGGAAAACTAATGGCTGTCTTTAATAATCTACTGCAAAAATAATACCACAGTATTATGCAATGGTGTGCGTCACTGACCGAGTGCAGGCCTTGTAGTTGTTGCAGTTGTGTGCGAAGCTCGACGCTGTTGTCCTGCTCCCTCTGAAGAGCTTTCTGTAGGTTTTGTCTTTGTTCCCTCTCAACCAAAAGCTCCTTCTCCAAGCCCAGCCTGAATGGAACATAGAAGACCAAAATAGCGTGAATATTTACAAGGAAGTTGGTCAACGGGTGGAAAGTTGTTTTAAAGCATCACTAGCTCGACTGTAAGGACATCTCAGCACTGCAACATGCTTGAAGATAATTAGGGAGGTCAATGAAGTGAGATACAAGTTACTATTTAGTAAGATTGTTGCTTATGTATAGTAAGTATGTATCCATCCATCCATTTTCTACCACTTATTCCCTTTTGGGGTCGCGGGCGCCTATCTCAGCTACAATCGGGCGGAAGGCGGAGTACACCCTGGACAAGTTGCCACCTCATCGCAGGGCCAACACAGATAGACAGACAACATTCACACTCACATTCGCACACTAGGGCCAATTTAGTGTTCCCAATCAACCTATCCCCAGGTGCATGTTTTTGGAAGTGGGAGGTATGTAGTTTAACCTTAATGTGTCCAGGTCGCTCAGCTGTCTCTGAAGAGCGTTGACTTTTTCCCCCAGCACTTCCTTCAAGTCTTTATCTGACTGATCGCTTTTTTTACGATCTTGCTCAGAGTTCTGTAGCCTGAAAAACATTCCAATTAATCACCATAAACACAATTTTCCAAACTTTATTATTGCAATGTTTCACAACCTTTAGTGAGCCAAAGCACATATTTTACATGAGAAGAAACCTTACCTGAAATTTTTTTTTATTTTTTTTCAATGAACTGACAAACTTGCTTATAGAAATTGGTCTCTCGATTTCAACATTATTTGCAGGGATGTGCCACCAATCAATATTGGTCGATTGTCGTGAAAAAGAGCCTTTTTTATGCCAATTACAATAG